>NC_141688.1:91405080-91445080 GCF_964263255.1 Lissotriton vulgaris
GCAAAGAAGGTAGGTAGTGTGACTGACTGATTAATGTGAAAATTCGAGACTACCTTAGGAAGGAGTCTCGGATGAGTACGAAGCACCACTCTATTCGCATGAAAAACGAGTTAAGGTTCTGTAGACCAAAAAGCCTGTATCTTGCTCACCTGCGCGCAGAAGTGATAGCTACTAGGAAGGCTGCCTTCCACAACAGATGTTGGAGGGAAGCCTTATGAATAGGTTCGAATGGAGGACCCATCCATTTGGACAAAACCACGTTAAGCTTCCATGGAGCGTAGGGGGCCCTCACATGAGGATAAACCTTCTTGATACCCTCCAGGAAATCCTTCACAACTGGCATTTGGAAGAAAGAGACCTGGGTGGGGGACTTTCGATATGCTGTAATTGCTGCCAGATGGACTTTTATTGAAGAATACTGCAAACCTGCTTTGGCCAAAGAAAGTAAGTATGGCAACAGTTCTGTTATTGGCCTCGAATAGGGTCATGACCTTCCGTAGTGCACCACATGAAAAAACGCTTCCACTTGAAAGCATACGACTTTCTCGTAGAAGCTCTTTGCCTCTTTTAAAATGTGCATCCAGTCCTGCGAGAGTCCTAAGTGTCCGTATTGGACGAACTCAGGAGCCATACTGCTAGCTTCAGGGACGGCAGGTTGGGGTGGAACACCTTGCTGCTCGCTCTGGTCACCAGATCCGGATGACAAGGCAACCTCCTGTGTGGTACTTTGGACAGGTAAATAAGGTCCGGATACCACCATTGGCGAGGCCAATCCGGAGCCACCAGGATCATGTCTGTCTTGGACTTGTAGAGTTTCTTGATCACCAAAGGAATGAGTGGAATCTGTGGAAAAGCGTAGAGTAATGCCTCTGACCAGTCTATCCACAGAGCATTCCCCTTGGACCCCTGCTGTGGGTACCTGGATGCGAAGACGCGGCATTTTGCATTTTCGGCGTCCGCAAATAGATCGATTTCTGGCGTCCCCCAGGCCTGGAAGATGTCTTGCACCACTTCTTTAAGACCTAGTTGTGTGCTTCTGCGAAATGTCTGCTTAGGTCGTCTGCCTGGACGTTGAGGACGCCTGGCAGATGAACCGCAGATATTCTCATATCTCGAGCCAGGAGCCACTTCCAGATTGCTTGCGCTTCCAGCGACAGAGGTCTGGATCTCGTTCCACCCTGCTTGTTCAGATAGTACATTGTTGTTGTGTTGTCGGTCTGAACAAGCAGAGGCCGTATTGATTGCGGGAAAGAAAGCTTTGAGAGCTAGGTGGACAGCTCTGAGTTCCAGCATGTTTATGTGATACAGTCGCTCTTTTTCTGACCACACTCCTTGAATTTGAAGAGACCCCAGATGAGCGCCCCATCACCGAAGGAACGCATCAGTCGCCAGCAATTGTCTCGGCATGTCCTCCTGGAAAGGAACTCCCACTACCAGATGACTCCGCTGCATCCATCATCGGATGTAGATCTGTACTGACAGGGGTAGTGACAGTTTGTCCTCCCAACAATTGGAAAACTGGGACCACTGGTCCTCCAGAAACTGCTGCAGAGGTCTCATGTGCAGCCTGGCGTTTGTAACGAGGAAAATACAGGAGGCCATAGACCCTAGAAGAGAAGAGATCTGCCTGGCTGTGGGTCGAGGAGTCTTCAGTAGAGTCTGACACTTTAGGAGAATGGAGGATAGTCTCTCCTCCGAAGGATACGCTTTTGCATCCTCTGAATCCAAAAGTGAGCCTAGGTAGTGTATTCTCTGTTGGATTGAGGATAGACTTTTTGAAGTTTACGTGCAGGCCAAGTCTCCGCAGCTGATGTATGCAGAACGTGAGATGTTGCAGTAGCAGAATCGGAGACGCACTCTTTAGGAGCCAGTCTAGGGAAGGGTAGACGAAAATGTGTCTCTTCCTCAAGAAAGCCGCTACTACTACCATGAACTTTGAAAAGGTGCGAGGAGCTGACTTTAGCCCAAAGGGCAAAACTGTGGATTGGAAGTGGCTTGTTTGGATGCAGAACCTCAGAAACGTCCGATGCTTTGGGGTGATGGGAATGTGAAAGTAAGCATCTTGAAGATCTATGGAGCACATCCAGTCCCCTTGATGCAGCAGTAGAATTATTTGATCTAACTCCAGCATTCTGAGCTTTTCTCGCCAAATGAATTTGTTGAGATGTCTGAGGTCTGGTATGGGCCTTAACTCCTTGTTTGGACCTTTCTTTAAAACAAGAAAGTATCAGGAGTAAATGCCTTGTCGACGCTGGTTTCTTGGGACCTCCTCGATGGCATTCTTTAGGAGTAAAGCAGACACCTCTTGTCTCAAAAGATGTATACGATGGGTGACAGTCTTGAGGAGGAATGGAAGGTGGGGGGCGGGGGGCGGGGACTTTAATCTGATGGTATACCCATTCCTTACAATATTCAGAACCCATTTGTCTAGTGTGATGTTTGTCCACTCTTCCAGGCAAAAATGAACACTTCCCCTCCACCTGAGTGGGTAACGGGCCAAGGGGAAGCAAAAGCTCACTGTTTTTGTTACTGTTGCTGGTTACCAGGTGGTTACCAGGTGCAGACTGCCTGGAACTGCCGCCTCTTCCTCTAACAGCTGGGAGAACTGAGATCTTCCTTGATTTTGCTGTGAAGACCATTGAGGGGTTTGAACCCTCTGCTGGTAATGTCTCCGGTCGTAAGGAAGGTATTTCTTCTTAAAATCTTTTCTTTTTTCAACACCAACAGCCTTCACTGTATCGAGCTCTGTTTTCATTTGTGACATCTCATCATCAGCATGAGATCCGAAGAGCGATGTTCCGTTAAAAAGCAGATTAAGTATCCGGTGTTGTGCTTCAGGCTTAAGACCCGTGAGCCTCAACCAAGCTGCGCGCCTGGTGCTGAGTCCATGTGCGTAACCATGCGCAGAGAGATCAGAAGCATCAGCGGCACTAATCACTTGGTTCGCCACCAGCCCACCTTCGTGCAGAATCTCAAGAAAGTCTTGTTTATCTTCTTTAGGAAGCTTTTCTGCAAAAACGAGACATGGAGTCCCATAGTGCGCGGTCATAGCGACCCAGCAGGGCCGAAGCACTGGCGACCTTCATGTAGGAAGCAGAGGTGGTACACATTCTCTTCCCTACAGAGTAAATAGCCTTACTGTCTTTATCCGGCGGCACAGAAGATGACGCCGCTCCCGTTTGATTTTTACGTGCCGCTGAGACAATCACAGAATCAGGTGGTGGTTCAGCCCTCAGAAAGAACGGATCATTGTCCGGATCTTTATATTTCTTACAGATCCGAGATGGGACCGCTCCAACGCTGCTGGAGTTAGGAACTTGTGCTGCGCAGGCTCTAACAGACCTGGTACCAAAAGAAGTAAATGCCTTGAATTTTTGATGCAGGGTTTCGAATATTACCGTGGTCTTGGTGGTAGAGACCGGCATTTCTATATTAAGTTTAGCTGCTCCACGACAGAGAACCTCATTAAAGGTTATCACGTCATCAATTATCCTACTCAGAGGGGTTGATGACAGTGTTGGAGAATAGTCCCTCTTCGAATTCGTAGACCTTGTCGAGGATCGATGACTGCACCTCCTCGAAGAGTGGCGACGTGATGTTCTGGGAGAGGGTGAGGACCACCTCCTCACTGATGGAGATTTCCTCGGAGGAGTACGCTCACGTGTCCTTGGAGAGTGCACCAACTGCCTTGGGGGCGATCTTGATCTTGACGCAGCTCTTGGACGGTCAATAATAGGTGACCTTGATCTGGAAGAAGACCTTGGAAGATTAACTCTCCTTATCTTCCACTCTAACATCGGCCAGCCATCTTTGCGAGGTATTAGTCGTTGGATGAAGTGGAGACGGTGCTCTCGAGGGCTCTGGAGAGACCTGTACAATCTGAAGTCCAGGGGAGGAAGAAGAACTCCCAGAAGACAGTAGGAATGTTAGACCGGTCTTAAGACACCGTTCTAGGCCTCTTCGCTGCAGGAGAAGCAGACGGCGACCTCCTCGGCGGCGACCTCCTCGACGGATACCTCCTCGACGGTGATGGTCTCTTAGGCGTCGACGTCATGTGCCTCGGCGGCGATGGTCTTCTCGGCGTCGTGTGCCTCAACGTCGAATGGCTGGGTCTCTTCGACGTCGAAACCTCTGCTGGGCGGTTCGACGTCATGGCACCTCTCGACTGTGGTCTTGACATTTGTTCCGAGCCTCTTGGCGGCGACCGTCGATGAGACGACGTCGAGTCCCGACCTCTTGCCGTTGTAGGCGAGCCAGACCTGGACCACCTACACGCAGAAGGAGACCTCATCCTCTGTCTTTTCTCACCTTGCTTCGACCGCGAAATCTTCTTCGACGAGAGGGATGCTTCGACGTCGACTGACGCATCGACGGAGATTTGGATGCAGATTCTGCGCACAAAGGTACCTTGGAGGAAGATCTGTCCCTCGACGGAGAAGGAGACCGATATATTCTCTTCACCTCTTTGTCCTTGCGCTGTTTGTGATGAGAAGAAGTCTTTCTGGAGTGAAAATCTTCTCTTCCACTCACTGTTTCTCCTCTGTCATACAGGGACTGCAGTCTGATCTTCGCCCTCTCCCTGAGGGTTCTGTTAGAAAAATTGCTGCAGTGGTATCAGATTTCTGACTTGTGAGAAGATGGTAAACAAGCAATACAGCCCGAATGAGGGTCTGTCTTGGCCATTTTTCTACCACCGGCCAGACACTTAATAAATAAGGCCGGCATTATAACTGGAAAAATAGGCAAAAACCAGGAAAAAATTGTTGAATTAGTCAAACAATGACTAAAGACTGAGTGAAGACGAAAAAAAGATATACCAGATAAAAGTGATAAAATATCACAAACTGGCGAGCTCAATGCTCCAGGATCCTCAGAAGGAGCCGGAAAAAAGAACTGACCTAACTGTCACCTGTGGTGCATGATTGGAGCCTGGAGGCTCATGGAGGTCTTAAAAGGCACGGCGCCAATTTTTCAGTTGTTACTATGCAGCCTTTCTAGGCTAAATCTGCCTCTATGATCCTGCCTGTTTTTTACCTTTGGAAATAAAGGTTGCGTGTTTCAAAGAAACCCAGGGCAGTGTTCTTCTGTATATCGTATAATGTGAATTATATCTCTATTTGGCAAATGTAAAAGTTTTACAAGCAATAATGGCAGTTTTTGACCCTAGTATGGTGTATTTCAGGCTGCATATGTATATTTATATGCATATTATCTATATATAAATATATATGGGTATTTATGTATATTTATATGTATGTATATATATAGGTAGATATATGCATATTATTGGCTATTGCTCCGCAGTCCCTATTCAGTGCTTATGACTATTGATGAGTATCCCCTGGAAGAGAAACCCCCATTCCCTGTTCTTCTGAAGGAACTATTTGAATAGCACCCTTCTGTAGAAGTGATAACACTTCTTGTCGAAGCAGAATTAGATGGTCTGTAGACATTGGACGCTGTCTCTGAGGTATGTTTGGAGGTGTTACTGTAAGTTCTAGGCAGTAACCATATTGGATAATCTGTCTTACCCACTTGTCTGTTGTAATGGAGTTCCAGACAGGAACTGTGTTGATCTGCCCCCTTCAGGAGTGGTATGCTGTGGGGTGAGCAGAGGGAAGTCCTTGCTTGGTGGTGGAAGAGGTTTGATTGTTATTGTTACAGCGACCTCTTCCTTTGTTATTGTTTCCAATATATCCTCCTCTAAAGTATCCTTTATTGGAGGAGGTTTGTGACTTAAAAGATGATGTAGTGTCTGCTCCAGTCTGCTTGGAGCCTCCTCTGTAGGAGGAGCGACGAAAGGAGCCTCTACTTGGTGTAGACTGTAAAGCTCCCATAGACTTAGCCG
Source organism: Lissotriton vulgaris (assembly GCF_964263255.1). Lineage (NCBI taxonomy): Eukaryota > Metazoa > Chordata > Amphibia > Caudata > Salamandridae > Lissotriton > Lissotriton vulgaris. The sequence continues at coordinate 91,410,929 of NC_141688.1, forward strand.
TGTCAATGTCTTTTTTCATCTTTTCTAGTATGTTGTCTACTTCAGGACCAAATAATTGGTTTTTATTGAAAGGTTGATTTAAAATGGTAGTTTGCACCTCTTGTTTAAACCCTGAAATGCGTAGCCACGCATGTCTCCTAAGTATGACACTGGTGTTTATGGCCCTGGATGCTGTGTCAGCTGCATCTAGTGCACATTTTATTGAGGCATTAGATATTAGCTTACCTTCTTGTATAAGGTCAGTTGCTTGATCTTTGTACTGATCTGGTAGATGTTGAAGTAGTTTTTCTAGTTGATCATAATGAGCCCTATCATAACGAGAGAGGAGGGCTTGTGTATTTGCCATACGCCACGTTTGCCGCTTGTGCACCTACTCTTTTTCCTGATGCATCAATTACCTTTGATGTTTGAGAATTGGCCCTTTTTCTAGCATTGGACACCACTAATTAATCTAGTGGAAGGTGTCCTTTAATATAGACTGGGTCTGCAGGTGCTGGCCTATATTTCTTTTCAATTCTAGGATTTAAAATTCTAGTGCGTACAGGATCTTTAAATACTTCTGGAGCATGCTTGATTACTCCCTTAATCATTGGAAGGATTTGAGTAGTCCTCTGAGAGTGCTCAAAGGTGTCTAAGAGAAAATCCTCTTCAATATCGTCAGAATGCATAGACACTCCATGGTAAACAGCAGCTCTGTTGAACAGATGACTAAAACGAATTGGGTCTTCTGGAGGGGAAGGCTTTGATGGGTATACATGCGGTTCTGGAACGTCAGGCATATTCTGTGGATTTGGAAAATCATATATAGGTACCTCTGTTGGGTTTGACTAATCCCAAATACCCTCATCTATGTGGTATGAGCTAGGCTCTTCCTCGTCCTCCCTCTAAGTTATATTCATCATCATTTTGCTGTGAGGAATTTGACGATAATGTAGAATGTGTAGGAGATATATGAGGTGATATGTGAGGAGGTATAGGAGAGGAAGGGTGCATAGGAGATGTTGCACAGTCCTTCTTGGCAGGCACCACATGAGTGGGTGGCGCCTCTGCTGGTCTCTTTTTGGGAGTTGTAGTGCCCATATGACCTGTCTTTGGGTCTACATAGATCTTCTTTTGTTGAGGATCTGGTGTAAAAAAATCCTCCTCTTCTACAACCTTCTTGGGCTTCGATTTTTTCGGCTCCGGCGGAGGTTGTGCTTTTTCTTTAGCATTGGGAGGTGTTGTAACGTCCTGTGGCAAAGTTTTTGGTGCCGGAGGTGTTGTTTTCGGCTTGGTAGGCATGTTCGAGGGTTTGGACGCCTCCGAATCAGGCTTCTTTTCCTTCGGCACCGGTAGAAGTGGACGGCTTCGGAGCCGGTTCGGCGCCGAGGTGTCTTTATGTTTCAGTGCCGACAGGAGAGGTTTACTCTGTCGAGGCACTAGAAGGCTTTGTTAGTTTCTTCGGAGCCGGGCTCAATGGCGGGGCTGTCTAAGTGGATTTTCTGTATCGACTGGGCCTTTGAGCAGAGTGCTGACCTTTGCCTTCGGTTTGGGCAGAGTATGTAGTGCAGGGGCAGTAGTACTCACGCGCTGACCCGATGGAATGGAGTCATCCGAGTCGTCTGCTTCTGATACGATCTGGAGATCAGGAGAGTCTTCTTCGGGAACAAGGGGAACCTCTTAGTCGAAGATATCCTCCGGTGCTGGGGGTGACCTCATCTCGTGTCGACGGGCCCACCGATCCCGGATGGTTTTCTTCGATCGGAAAGGAGGCACAGGCTTTGCAGGTCGACTCGTTGTGTTCCGGAGATAGGCAGAGGTTACAGACCTCATGGTGATTGCTATGTGGGAATTTTGCCGGGCATTTCTTGAACTGAGTTTTTTCCATGTGGTGTAGGCAGCACGGCGTCGATAGGCCCAACGGCCCACTTCGATGACCGGAATGGAAGTTAAGTAGTCGAAAAGCCTGGTCTTCGATGTCGAAGGTAGTTTGTGGAAGTTCTGCCCTTCGAAGTTGCTGAAAAATGTTTTTCTGGCCGGAGCGGAGAAACTTTCATCTGAACCCAGTGGCGGAAAAAAACATCTAAGGATGGAGTCGATGCCCATGCGCACTGTTGTCCAAGGGAGGAGTCACCTATCTCATGACTACAAAGACTTCTTCCAAGACAACAACAACCTGCAATCATCAGAGCCCAACACCAGGTGGCGGTCTAATGCTAAGGTGTACAATCTGCAGCTCATATGCCTCGAACAAGTGGAGTGCTGTATAGGGTCAAAAACAATGAGTGATAGGAGATGTCGAGGGTTTGTGGACAGTTAATGTATTGTGCCATAGTGTTCTTTAAATGTATGATGGTGGGGCAAGGTCTGGCCACAACAGAAGATGGCCACTTGATTCCAGAACTCCGCGCTGAGATGGGCCCCAGACGGCAGCAGTGGCACTTGCGGAATGGCGGGCGATTGATATCCTGCCCCTCCCCCTGTTGCGCCCATACTGCACAACACCTGGTTTCTGCATACCTGCCGCCGTTGCTGGTTTCGAGGGAGTGCCAGTTGACCCAGACCCGGCATGGATCGCTGAGAGGTCATTGGGCCTAGAGGCCCACTCAAAGCCTCGGCCCACAGTACTGTGGCGCCCCTGACAAGCCTCCTGAAAAGGCCACCGTCCTGGTTGACATAAGTCCCCGATTTTAATAGACTACCGGACCGGCATTACCCTGGCCCTCAGCTGGGCCTGATACTCCGACGGCTAGGACGTCCCGCGCAGGCAGCGCATTGAGCTGTCGCCCATTATCCTCACACCTACGGACTCTTATCCTTGTGAAAGGTGCTTCTGGAGATTGTCATTACCCCTGACTGCTACACAGTGAGATTCACCGCCCAGGACCACCGTGGACTAACCCCCACTGGGCTGAACTTCGACATCACCACCAATCCACCCCAGGCATGGTGGGGTAGGAACATTTAGGGAACCAAGCGGCAGCAGCATCCCACGACACATGAGTGCAGGACCCTCCCCATCTGCCTTTAGGCTCAGTGCCTAGGCTGGAGAGGTTTCCTACCAAGACCAAGACCAAGACAACTCCTCTTCCCCGAAGCCCTCAATCAACCCCGTACCATGGCCAACCCAAGGGGAGCGGCTTAGCCAGAATCCAGCCCCCCGCTAGCAGCGCTCAGGACTCCACTTTGGAGAGCATCCTTCAGGTATTCACAGAGGTAGTCTCAGTCTCCTGAAGCTCCCCCCCCCCCCCCCCCCCCCACTGGAGATGCAGCTGGCTCGCCACATCGGCCCACTGCGAACTTTGACGCGCCCTAGACCCCTTATCGCTATCTTTCTGCAGCACAAGTAAGTCCAGCAACTGCTGTCTGCAGCCCGCTGGAATGGTCCCTACACACATGAAGGCCATGAAATCCGTATAGCGGCAGCTTTCTCCAGGGAGACCAATGACCGCTGCAAAGTCTTTCTTTCTCTTCGGCCCTTGCTCCACAAGTTTGACATTATATATGGCCTCTTCGACAGGCTCTCCATGCAGGACATGTACACTGCTTCCACCATGGCTGTGAAGGCCCACCATCCAGCGCCAACATCCTTCCCTGCCTCTTTCGGCGGGTGCTGGCGGAATAAGATGCAGAACCTGACACCGGGGCAGAGTCCCAGACAGAGCGGCATGCTCCCAGGGCGACAGAATCCATGCCCTCGAGGCCGTGCCTGTCCACACTAAAGAACAGGACAGAGCCACCTCGTTCCCCCTTGAAACCTGCTCCCTCTTCGGAGTGAGAGCCCTGGGAATGGTCATGCTGTGCTGAACTGGAGAGACTGGGAGAACTCCAGCAGGACTGATGGGACCAGTGCCCGCCGGATGGCTGACTATTATCATAACTGTTTATCTTTGGAGTATTTGATATGTACGCTGTCTTCTGGTTTGTTTCGGCTCCCCAGCGAGAATAGACTCATAACCACGTTGCGGCGATGAGCTGGTCGCCTGGGAGAGTCCATGTCCGCCCCCAATTCACAAACCCCCAAACCTCTTAGTGTTCTGTCTTGGAATGTCAACCATCTCACACACAAACAGATGTGGCTCTTCTGCAGACGACACACCTGGATCCACTAGAATCCGACAAGTTGCTTCGCGAATGGGTGGGCAGTGCGATCCATACTATTGTTGCAACTGCACTATTCACCGAAGGTGGGACACCCAGCAAGTGTTGAGTGGCTATTCTTATCAGGAAATCACTGTTGGTTACCGTTGTGAAAATATGGTCAGGAGGGTAGATATACATTTGCTAAGCTACAGTTAGGGAACAGATCCCTTTGTGTGGGATCGGTACACGCCTCGACTGGGGCGAAACGCCCTTCCTTTCTGTGACTGAATAGCCTACTTGCGGAAATCGGGCAATCACAGTAGGTCATTGGAGAGGACTGAAATCTGGCCCAGGACGAATATTTAGACACAACAGGCCCTCTAGACAAAGATAAGGACGCAGACAGGGCCCTGCTCAGAGACGTGGCCTCGGACCATGGCCTGGTAGACCACTGGCGTCTCAGCCACCCAGGGGATAAGGAGTACAAGTTCCTTTTAACAGTAAACGGCAGGCAAACCAGGTTGGACTACTTCCTCATCTCTGAGAAAACTGTGGCACTCGTCCGAGAAATTCTAATACTGGAAGCCGCCATGTCCAATCACTCTCGGTTCTTTTATCCTATGACATCGGCTGGCCTCCCCAGGTCGCAAACCATGGCGCATGAATATACAACGATATCGCAAACATCAGGTCAAGTCCCAAATGAAAGTCCATGTTTCCACATACATGCTGGATAACAAACTGGGGACTCTTACAGAGTTCTATGGGCTGGCGCGCAGGCAAAAATGGGAGGCCAGCTCATGATAGATGCCGACCGGTCCAACAAACAAGAGGCTCTCTGCCATATCGAACTGGAGACGCAGATAGCTACTCTTACCCACCTCTATTCCTCCCACCCTCTATTCCTTGGTCAGACCACTTTCCTATCAAATTTTCTTTTAAAGTACAATTGTCGAATAAGGACATAACATCGGTCCCAACCCATGTTATTAGGAAGTGGAAAAAATTAGACATCGACATTCTCAACAATTTTTTAGAAGATCATATACCATGCACCAAGTTAAGGGTACAAGACCTATCGACATCAGTCCAAGAATGGCTCATGACAGCCATTGACACATGTTTGCCTAAAACAAAGTTAAAAGGCAAAAATCAGCGTCCCCCTGCTCCGTGGTTCAACAAAATCTTAAAGCAAGAAAAAACCAGATGCAAAAATGCTGAGCGTCAGTGGAGGAAGACTTATTCTTTAGAAGCTAAGAAAGAATATAAAATTAAATTAACACACTACCAAATGATGTATAGTAAAGCCAAAGCTGAATTTGTATGTAGCAAAATCACAGTGGCCCTAAACCAATCTAAAACACTTTTTAAAATCGTGAAAGAGCTGGCTGGTTCAAATACCTCACAAACCTCGCCAGACCTCAATAAAATACAGTGTGATCAACTAGCCAATTTCTTTGTCAATAAAGTGGATAAAGTATATCAGGGCATTGAACAAGCACAAAATGCACAGTTTAAGGCAAATCTGGACGTTCCTAATACCTTTCCTGATAAACGGAACAACCAAACTGATACAATAGACCCCAGTGTCCATGATAATTCCATCGCCACATTAGAAAACTGGCCCATGCTTATTGATACCATTGTTGATTTACTCAATACGATTAAATCAGGTTCGCCTAAAGACTCTTTGCCATGGCCAGTCTTAAAACAACTAAATAAGAAAGCTTTGACTGTTATTACCGATCTCTTAAATTCATCTCTTCAGGAAGAACATGTACCTGATGAATGGAAACATGCAATGATTCATCCCCTGTTGAAGAAGGCCGATGCCGACCCAAACCTGCCCTCTAACTTCTGGCCAATATCCCTGCCCATTTTTGCAAAAATTCTGGAGAAACATGTTCACCGCTCTCTCACGGAATTTATTACTACCCATGACTTGTTGCCCTCCCACCAATCAGGATTCCGTCGGGTTTCTCTACTGAGACTACCTTGCTTGGTGTAACAGAGTATCCGAGCCATGATGGATAGAGGAGAAACGGTGGCACTGGTGCTTCTTGACCTCAGTGCCGCATTTGACACTGTGTCACATGCGGTACTCATGCGGACACTCCACTCTATAGGCATTCGTGGTGTTGCCATTAACTGGATTAAATCATTGTTAGAAAATCGTACTTTCCAAGTCTACTCCCAATCCGCTTCTTCAGACATCCTGACTTTTAAACATGGAGTACCACAAGGCTCGATTTTGAGTCTGTTACTTTTTAACTTATACATGAGCCCGCTTGCTAAAGTAGATGAGACTGGATTGCAAATGTTTTCCTATGCTGACGATTCTCAGCTTCTCTTCTCTCTTTCCTCTGTCGAAAGTTATAATCCCTCTATTTTAAAAATAGGTTTGGGAAAGATTGCAGGGTGGATGCAAGAAAACTTTCTCAAACTGAACGGTGATAAAACCGAGTTAATTGTCCTGGGAAAAAACAAAGAACTCTGGGGACCCCAACATTGGCCATCTGAAATGGGTACTCCCCCGATCCAGACTACGCAGGCTCAAAATCTAGGTGTCATAATTGACGACTCGTTGAATATGCACCAGCAAGCTGTGAAGACTTCGGCCACTTGCTTTGCAATATTAAAATGGCTAAAAAGAAATTGCTGGATGCTACCGGAACACACTAAGAAAACGGTCATCAACGCCCTAATAACATCCAGGCTTGATTATGGCAATGTGTTATACTTAGGAGCAAAAAAGGCAATGATCCGTAGACTACAAACAGTGCAAAATGCAGCTGCAAGACTGTTATGGAAAGTCCCTATCTCCTCATCCACCTCCAAATACATCCGAGAGCTGCACTGGCTGAGAATAGAGAATCGGATCACATTTAAATCCCTATGCTTTATGTATAAGATCTTCACTAAAACAGCCCCCAAGTATTTACAAAAACTAGTCCGTCCCTATCATCCCTCTCGGACCTTGAGATCTGCAACAGCCAATCACTTTGTTATCCCTAAAATAAAACTTGCACGCATGGGTGGTAAATCCTTTGCATTCCTTGGACCCTCACTTTGGAACGCCATGCCAATGCTTTGCGATCTGAGGTGAGTTATATGAAATTCAGAAAAGCCTTAAAAACATGGCTATTCAACATCTGAAAATGCCTGTCCTGCCATCTACCACTGAATCACTAGCGCCGGGAAACCCTTTGTTGGGTAGCTGTTGCGCTATACAAGTTAAAATTAATAAATAAATATTGCCCAACCACCGAAGCCTAGAACAGGCTCGCGTGGCCATCAACTACCTCATTACCTCCAAAGCTGAATATCCACTACAATGCCTGAAAGGACGGTACTATGAACAGGGGGAAAAGGCGGGTCGCCTACTGGCAGCCCAACTGCAGCAATGGGAGGCTGGGATTGTCCTATTACAATCCACAGACAAGAACCTGGAACTGCTAGACAACATGTTCCCCACCTTCAAAGAACACCTCTCCAAGTCACGGACAAACACGCATATCTACCCCAATTCCACCAACCATGACCTCTCAGCTGCATACTTCTCAATCAGGGACACACCTACCACCCCTGACCTCCCATCCCCCACCCACAACCACACTAACCCAACTCAGCACCCCATCTCAGACATAGATCGCTCCCCCTCATACGCCGCCCGTTCCACCAACGTCCGGACCTCCACACATACCCTCAACACACCTTCCACACCTACAGCGGGCATTAACACCTCGCTCGGCGCGGACAGCACAATCCCCACACTTAACACTCCCAACTTATTCCAGCACCAGAATCACACGCATTCTGACAATTCCCCCCTTTTATCCCCCCCCATTCTCAGTCCTCACTATCCACCAATCTACTGCGCAGAACGTACTCCCTCTCTTAATTTAACGCCCCTTCCCATTAACAGGATCATCTCCACTCACACTCCCCCTCCTACTCTCAGCCCCTACTATCCTCCTTCCAACACAGCTACCAGTCTCCCAGCCTACACGCTGTCCCCCACGCCTACCACCAATGCCCCCGCCCATAACATCAATTTCCTCCCTATCCCATCCACTCCCCAACAGTCCAGAACCTCTCACCTCCCTAACCCTATCCCACGCTCCAACACAACGCAGACCTGCCTGAACACCAGCCCTCCCCCTCGCCTGCACACGAGCTCCCTGGCCAGCCAATCACCCCTGACTGCCACCCTCACCCCCACCACCTACCTTACGATGGAACTCATCATGGCCACCCTCACTCAGATCAAAGAAGACATCCAGGACATCAAAGAACGACTCTCCACATGTCCTACACACCACCCAGCCACCTCCACCCCCCATCCCAGCCTACCTCCTTCCCCCCCGGCGGTCCCCCACCCTCACCACGCCCCACACCAGGCTTCAAACCCTGCTCATAGGCGCAGCAATTCCCGTAGTCCTCAGCATCGCCCCTGCAACGCCTCACACGTCCACACCTCCCCGCCAAATGTGTCCCCCACCTCTCAGGCCAACTCTCGCACTCAGCTATGCCCCAAGCTGACATCAATCCCAGCTCTTAATCGCAACAATCGCCCTCGCCGCACCCACAACTCTTCTTCTTACCTCGACACACTCACCCTTCTCCGCTCCTATGAACCAGCCCCCCAAACTCACACAAGCACCCCACACCGCAACATTCCCACGATACACCCAAATCCCCTTAGACCACCCACATCAAACAGCAGAGCCTCCATCCCCACTAACCTTAGAGAAGTCCCTCTCTCGCTAGAACAATCTAACACCCTCTACACACCCCGCATCAAATGCGCGCTTCTCAACTGCAGATCGGCGACGAAACACTCAGCAGCCATTGCTGAACTCCTCTTATCGCAGGACCTAGACCTAATCATCTTGACTGAAACGTGGCTAACTGAATCCTCGACACCCATAATGGACATTCTGGTTCCTCCCAACTTCCACATTATTAGGCACGACAGAACAGGCCAAATAGGTGGCGGAATCGCATGCATATACAAAAACAACCTCTCTGTTCAGAAAGTCAATTCCACATCCTTGCCATCCCCAACATCCTGTGAATACATCTGCCTCAACATCATCAGTGAGGGCAAACCGATATGCACTCTGCACAGCATATACCACCCACCCAGGGACAACCTCACCTTCTCCCAACAAATCATGGATATGATCTCAACCAATTCCGGTCGCCAGCTCACCCAAATATACCTTGGTGACTTCAACCTCCACTGGAATGACAGCAGCGACGCAGTGGTAAACAGTCTAAAAAATTTCCTCGATGCCCTGAACCTCACCCAAATATGCAACAGTCCGACCCATGAGAAAGGCTCCATCATCGACCTGATCATCTCCAAGGAGCAATCTATCCAACTTGAATCCATCCAACCTTGTGACTGGTCGGATCACCACATTATCACATTCTTTATCAACGAAAAAATCAAAGTCAACCCGGTGCAGCTCTCCAAGCCCAAGGTCTGGAAAAGAAACACGAAAAAGCTCAACCCTGGCTCTCTGCCCCCTAACAGCTGCAATCTCCTACTCCCTCCTGCAGGCGCCTCGGACGTCCAAACCTTGACTGACCACTATCTCAACACTATGACTTCGATAATCAATGAGGCTGCACCTATGCAACTAAAAAGAGTCGCCACTAAAATCTCCAAACCATGGTACGACGGGAGTCTCAACGAAGATAGAAGAGACATGCGAATGGCAGAACGGGCCTGGAGATCAGCCCCCTCTGCAGTGCACCTAAAAGAGTTGAAGAAGAAGAGAAACGCCTACTTCAGGAAAATAAAACGCTCAAAATCGGACTTCTTCCGCCTCCAACTTAACCAAGCAAAGAACCGCCCGAGAAAACTGTTTGAGCTAATCAAATCACAATCCAAAGAGCCACCACAACCACTCAACACTGGGAGTGTGGTACCCTCATGTGAAGACTTCGCTGCCTTCTTTACCCAAAAAACCGACAAAATAAAAAGCGATCTCCTCACTGACGCAAGCCTCTACTCCAAACCCAAATGCCCAGCACCCGTTGAACCAAAAAACAATGCGACATGGTCAACCTTTGACACATATTCGGAAGAAGAAATTGGCAAATTACTTAGCACCCTGAAACCTTCCAATCACCTCACGGACCCCCTCCCTGCCTTCGCAGTAAAAGACTTTACCCCTCTGATTCTCCCTCTCTGGACTAAAATCATCAACAGCTCTCTCCAACAAGGAAGCATACCTGACTCCCTCAAAGTTGGTCAGGTCACACCTCTACTAAAGAAACCAACAGCCGACCCCGCGGATCTCAACAACTACCGTCCCATCACCAATATCCCCACTCTCGCCAAACTGCTGGAAAAATGTGCACAACTACAATTGACTAAACACATTGAACAATTCGATCTCCTCAACCCTCACCAATCAGGTTTCCGAGCAGGACACAGCACAGAAACGGCTATGACTCACATAATTGACGACGCACTTCAAATGCTAGACCAAAATGATACCTGCCTCCTCATCCTTCTCGATCTCTCCTCCGCATTCGACACCGTTAAACATGAGAATCTAACAGAACTACTAAACAAAAGAATGGGCTTATCTGGAACTGTCCTCAAATGGTTCACTTCCTTTCTCCGCAACAGGACGCAGAAATTCAAGAGCAACAACCTGATGTCCACGCCAGTACCTGTAACGCTAGGCGTCCCCCAAGGATCTTCTCTATCCCCAACCTTGTTCAACCTAGTCATGGAACCGCTCACCACTCTGCTACAAGAATCCAATGTACACTTTCACATGTATGCCGATGACACCCAACTCTACCTCAAACTGCAATCTCCCAATGACATCCTGCTCCTGAACTCAACGATCAGATGCACCCAATCCTGGCTTGCCGACAATCACCTCAAACTCAATGCCCTGAAAACAGAGTTCCTTCTGATCGCACCTCCATCGAAGATAACCACCACTCAACATTGGCTTAAACTCCTAACCGCACTCAATGTCCAACCCACCATCGTGGAATCAGCAAAATCTTTAGGCATAACACTCGACACCAATCTCAACATGCAGCAACATGTCAGCAAAGCTACTAAGGGAGCGAACTTCCAGATCAATACTTTGAGGAAACTTAAACCCTACCTCCCAGCCAAAGACTTCCAAACAGCGGTGCAAACACTAGTCATCCCACGAATTGAATACGGCATCACCTCCCTCTGCGGACTCCCACTAACTACAACTGCACCACTAAAAGCATCTCTAAATGCTGCAGCGAGACTTATCACGGGGTCAAAAAAGCACTCCCACATCACCCCTGACTTGAAATCCTTGAATTGGTTGCCGTTTGAAGCCAGAATACATTTGAAAATAGCCTGCATGACACACAAGGCTGTACACCTAAACTCACCCGGCTACCTTGCTCAGAAATTGACAATCTCTGGGGGAACCAGAAACACGAGAGGCGCAAACAATCTTCTGTTGAAACCTCGAAGATTCCGGAAGGAGAAAACATACAAGCGCTCTTTCTCAGGAATGGCGCCTAGGATTTGGAACTCACTCCCTCCCGAAACCAGGCTTCTCTCTTCCACTACACTCTTCAAAAAAGAAGTAAAAGCTATCCTCATGGCTAAATTCACCTGTACTACTATCTCGAACCCTATCAACACCCTGCGATGATCTTTATTACTTGCTTGACCACTTATCTATTTGTACGAGCTGTCTTATCACCCACTTGACTGCTTTGCAGCCACCCAATTGTATTATTTGTATTGTATGATCTACTGATTTACGTATTTGACTTTGTTCCCTCATGTTCCCTTCTGTACTCTGTGAACTATCGACCTACCTATTTGACTGTGTTCCCTCATGTGCTCTTCTATGTAAAGCGCTCTGATATCTGCAAAGATCTTGTTCGCGCTATATAAAACTCTGAAAATAAAAATAAAATAAAATAAAATACACTCAGCGAGTGGGGAGGTTCTCACCCACCCACAGCACATGGTTGACTAGTTAGCTTCATTCTACAAGACATTATACACTCCAAAGACGCCGGCCAGCGTGGCACTGGTGGCCGCCTTCCTGGAGGGTGTAGACCACCCCAGCCTGTCAGACAAGGGTAGAGAACTCCTAGTGGGTGAGATCAGCAGAGAAGAGATAGTCTCTGCAGTTTTCAAATTGTCCTATCACAAAACCCTGGGGGAGGATGGCTTGCCTGCCGAGTTTTATAGATGGTCAGGGATGGAGACAGTCCACTCCCTCTCTCCAACAATGCAGTGATGGCAGCAGAATTACCCATACCTGGGAGGGACCCGTTATTATGCAGAAGTTACAGACCCATCTCAGTGCTGAATGGGGATATCAGGATATTCGCCAGCATCTTAACAGCAAGCCTCAGTAAAGTCATTCCCTTTCTGATACACAACATGCATGTTGGTTTCGTACTGGGCCGCTCCTCCAGGAACCATCCCCGCACCCAGGCCCACAACCTCTGGGCAGCCAAGGAACTTCCAGTAGACTCAGTGGATGCCGAGAAGGAGTTTGATCGCATCAAGTGGGGATACCTTTACACCACTATGAAGCAATTCGGCCTAGGAGATCAATTCATTGCCAAGGTGTGACTGCTGTATGATTGCCCAATGGCCCAGGTCAACCCGCATGGGGTCCTATCAGTCTCTTTCCCCGATCCGGAGGGGCACCAGTCAGGGATGCCAGCTTTCCCCCTCCTGTTCCTACTGGCCATGGAGCCCCTAACCTCTGCTATCCGTCACTCCCCACACATTGCAGGGGTTTCACCTCGCGAGCAGAATATCCAAACTCTACCTCTACACAGAATGTTGTCCTGCTCACCCTCACAGATTTCCACTGCTTCTTGCAGGCTCTATTGTAAACCATTGACTATTTCCCAACCCTATTCGATTAAAAGGTAAACTGGGACAAGAGCGAGGTTCTGCCACTCAATAGGCATTAAGAAAGCGGCACTCCATGGCTACCATTTCTGCTGGAAATCCTTGTGTCTCAAATACTTGGGGATACTAGTCAATAGAGCAATGGATGGGATGGTCTCGGATAACTTAGACCCCCTGATAGCCCAGATGAAACTGGACTTCGAGAAATGGTCCCACCTGGAGTTCTCCATGTGGGGCAGGAGGCAGGCGGTGAGGATGGTCATGCTACCGCGTTTCACGTACTTGCTGGGAATGCTCCCTGTCCTGGTGCCTTTAACTACTCAGTCTCATTGACTCCCTGATTCAGTCTGTCGTGTGTGGCTCTTCGGCATGCAAACTAGCGGCACTTTACTCCTGTGAAGGTTTAGGCCTCCCGTCAGTGGAACATTACACCCTGGCTCTCTACCGATCGCAACTGGCATACTTGCTCCCTGGTACCCCGGACCCACCACAGTGGTCGCACACTAAACGATCGCTCCTCCCTGGGGTAAAGGACTTGGCCTTCTTTATGGAGCTTATTCTCAACAGCCACGCCTCCCAAACTCTTTACTGTAGGCTATGCATAAGGCTTGTTCAAGTGCTCACAGACTACGCTGGGTAGACCCACTCATATGATAAAGCTCTACTATTGGGAAATGACAGTCTGCGCAATAATCGTCAGGTTATACGCTGTACTCCTTGGACAGAGGCAGGTATAAACACCCTGGACTAAATCTTGCTCAACAGAGATCTGAAGCGTTTCAACCATCTGAGTGAGGAGTTTAACCTCCACCCATGGCAAGCCTGGCGCTGCTTATGACTGCAGCACTGCTTGAGGCATCGCCTAGGCCAACGCCCTTGGTACGTATGGACGCACCAATGATGGCCTACCTGACTACGTGGGGCTGATACAAAGGAGTACTGTCTGGACTCTACAGCACACTCATGAGCCACCTGTTCTCCCAACCTCTTCTTCACAGCCTCTGCACCAAATGACAGGTCCGCCAGCAGACACCCTCTGAGTAAGTGGACTGGGCTGACATCCTAGAAACACTAGACAGGGGCACCCGGGAAGCCCGCTTTAAGTTCTGCCTCTTCAAAACGCTTGACGACTGGCACTGGACAATGACAAAACTGGACAGGGCTGGACTTCTTCTCCATACAAATTGCTGGAGTTGCACGGAAGCCCACTGCAATCTTCCTCACATTCTCTGTGAGTGCTCCTCGGTCCGATTCTTCTGGTTATATACTGGGGACACCTTGGGAAAGTCCATGCCACTGCAACACCCATTGTTATCCTCCTCCATGACACCGGGAATTCAGACCTCTCCCATCTGCAGCGGCATCGCCATATGGCTTTGGCCACGGCCAAGATTTGTATACTTCGTCATTGGAAGTCACCCGTGAGACCATCTCAAGAGCATTGGACAGTGGCAATGATCCAAACTGCATTGCATGAGAGCGTTATTTACAAACTGCAGGACCAGGCAGAAGTGTTCGCGCAGACGTGGGCCTCTTTCCTAAGACGACGCCTGAAATGAGAGATACTCCCCTCCACCCCCCTATTGCACCCCATCACGAGCACCAAAGTTGATTTTTTTCTCTGGCAGCATGGTCAACTCTTGCAGTATCCCTGGGAGACCATGTGTGTTTCCCCCCTCACACAGCCTTGCAAACCTCTTCCTCCCTTAGCCCCCCCACTGCACCCCGCCTTTTCCTTCAGCCTTTCCACACTCCACTACCCCCCTCCTTTCCTCCCCACCAATTCTGTCCCAGCAACCTTTCTGCCTCACGCTCTCCTGTCTCACCACTGCCCTAACACCCCCGCCACATCCCCCTTCCCATACACCTCCAGCTGCTTCCCTTGCTCCTCCCCTGAACCTCGCCTTTTGCCTACACCCCCCCCAGCCTCCTCAACTTGGGGAACCACCACCGCAATTTCCGCCATCCTCTCCACATCAGAGTGGGGACTTCTTCCTCCCTTTCTTGGAGGCGAGCTATGGAATACACTAAACTGATACTACAGAATGCCCCATCTTTTGCCAAGGCACCCCCCGCCCCTCTCGATCCTGATGTCCACCCCAACTGGACTGTAGTGACATGTCCTCTCTCCTCGCCCACATCGACTGGTTGCCCGATCCCCCAGTTCCACCCCCTCCTCTACGTGGATTTTTAGTCCAATGGCTCTTTAGCACTAAGCGCATAGGGAGATAAGCAGCATTGGAAAAATTGAATATAGTAGTTCTGTATGTAAAAGTACTTTCTAACTGTTCTATTTACACCACCACACTTCATTGCACTGCTTATTGTTTCCATACTTTGTCTCATACTGTGCACTCACTGCATGATTCTGTTTCAATAATTAATTGTGAGACAAAAATGAAAAAATGTATGATGGCATTCAGAGACCTATGAATCAAAGTGGCATAGTAACCCTTGGCTAAGTGAGTCCTGGCGGGTCATTTGTTCCCCCCCCAATGGTCAACAGATAATCTACTCTGCCTTTGACGTGCTCTTCAAAGAAAAACTCCAAGTTGTCATACCTACTAACTTAAGAAATTGGAATGGCATCTTTCAGCTGTTCTTAACATCTGTCAATATTACTTTATTAGGAAATATGTTGAGCCATAAGTTTATTTATTCTTTCTTTCAGGAAGGAAATGTGTGATATTTGGGTTCACATCAGTCTCTGCCTTTTGTCCGAATCTTGTGATAAAGCACCACTGTTAAGTATTAATTTTCAAACACTCACCTGTGTACATTGTGCCGTTGATTTCAATGGACATATTGATGCTTCCAATGCTGCTAGATGGCAAGTTCCCTGTCGTTTCGGGTTTGTCTTCAACTGACAAAGAATCAAGTTAGAAGTTTGAAAAGCATCACAATAATGGATATATGCAAAAAAGCTTCCTATGCAAAATACATAACTACTTGGATGCCAACGTGTTAATACTTATTTGAAAACTGGTTTTTCAAAAACATTTTTTTTATTTTACTTTACTTTCAGAATTGTCTCAAATATATTTGTAAGGGTTTTTAAACAGTGGACATTATAATGCGCATACAATAAAAGAGTGCCAGTCTGCTAGACGAGCATCTAATAGCTTACCATCCCTACAAATTGTTAATTGTAGATTTCCTACATTAAGGAGCATATCACCTTTCCCTAACTGTGGAAGGCAGAAGAATGTTTACTACAATGGTATTAGTCAGCTATATGTTGTAGATTAATCTAGGGCCCTAGTGTAATTTTCCCGATTCATGCCCTTATATAGGTATAGATTACCCTATCCTTATATAGGCATAGAAATCCTTACCATATTTAGACCGAGCCTATGCAGTCCAAATACGGCAGGGCTACTTCCACTAATTCGGAGAATCAACAACGATTTCTTAGAGAAACCCGCCTTCAGCAGCTAGGGACATCCCCCTTGCCGGAATACTAATTTATCTAGGAAATCATGGAGTTTTCGAAGAACTGAGTCTTCAATGACGTTATTAAGTCCAATCATACATCAAATTCTGCACCTTCAAAGTATAAATATGCCTACATTTACCCAGACAAAGACACAGCGGTTTGGAGCAGATCGACTATCTACTTGCCCGACGCCCTGCAGCCGCAAGTGCCGAAGGAAGCCGACCCTCCAGCAGACGCACTGAGAGACGCTGTCTTTTCTCCTGCCGAGAAATCCAGCTCCAGTGTTTCCAAGCTACCCTTGCGTTTTGCTGGGAAATCAAGTCCTGAGAGAGAGATACAAGACCTCCTTCATTCTAAAACCAAGGTATGGAGCCGATTAGACCCTTAGAGAATTCTTGGAATAGATTCTTGGCAGAGAAATACTAAACTTAAGCTACTCCTCACTTACTTCTTCCCTTGTACTAGACTTAGGTTAGGTACACTGGGGTAGGCGTATTTTAGAAGCACCAGTTGACTACTTTTAGTCATTATTTTATCACTGTATGTATTTTATATGTTTTAAGGCAATTTATGGCTTAGAAACCATATCATGCTTTTACAGTACTACTTTATAATACTTTTCGTATTATATTCCTTGTACTTTATAACCAGTATTACGATTGTAGCAGTACATTTCTTATGCTTGAGAAAGAACACTGTTCAATAAATCCTTTTTATTGAAAACGCCAGTCTATCTATTTTCTCAGCACCTCTGGTGAAACGAAGCATGCACGATTGACTGAGTACAATAGTTATCTATTGTTTCCACAACTCTAGAGATTGATTTCTTATTTTTAGGAAACAAAGTTGTCATGTTTAATCGGTTGTCAGAAACTAATCCCTTCTTGTGAATTCGAGAAAGTTTCTAGTGACCTCTGAGCTAGCTGGCACTCACAATTAAGTCTAATAGATTCGGCAGAGGCCTAGTCGACCTCAGTCCTACGTCTAAACTACAGGATATATTATTCCAATACGCAGAGCCTGTTGGGAATATAGGAACTACACAACAATGTCTCATGGGAATCACACAAAAATCTTAGTGCAAAATGATCTACGGTTTATAAATTAGGATGAACTGAAAATATAAAGTCTTTTGAAAAAAGATTAAGTAAATGAAATGGTCCATACCAAGGATGATGATTTGCTTTAAACATCACAAAATCTGTGCCTTCTAGTACACTAACATTAAAATGGTCTTGGTGTCTCAGGTGACATTTGAGGGTGTGGAGGGGTCAGTAGAGTGGGTACATACACATGGAAGTGGTTAATCGGCTGGCCATTGAGTAAAGTTCTAGATGACGACTGTAGGAAAAAGGCTTTTGCAGGTTTTCCTTCTTAAGCACAGGTGTATCAGAAAACCCGGTTATCAAGGAGTGCCCAAGATAATTTGCTGATCTGGTTTAGGTTGGAGCCTCTTTGAAAATGGAAACTATTCCTCCCCTAATCACCTATATTACTTTTGTCCCAATCTCTCTCAGGCAGAAATCTAGGAGTTTTAATGACTCTACAGCGAATCTAGAATCTTTTATCTACTGCTATTATAGCCTTAAATTCTGCTGTAGTAGGCTTCACTGGCCATTAAATACCAGCTTCAGCATTAACAAGGGAGCAGGCCTTTAACGTCCAGTACAGCCCACTACAGCAGTCTCTACGGCTATTAGAACAAAATCATACCTAGAGGGCGTCACAGAGCCAGACGTGTTGAAATACCCTCGGGCTCCATGAGGCCTTTTGTTCACAGCAACAGCTGTGAACAAACATTGGAATGTGGCAGCTCCGATCTTCTACTGGTCATTAGAAGCCCAGAGCACTCCATTGTTTTAAATTGAGCTCCCAACATTCCATGTTTTAATCAACGTTAGGAAACTGTTAACATCTTCAGCTTGTTACACCCGAATCCCTACATAGCACATTAGTATTCACTGTTTATTACAATAGCCGCCTAACTGATCACCGAAATATCCATTTGCTGAAAAGCATAGAATTATCAATATGCCAGACAGATACTGCTAAATGCTAGCTCAACCTAATAGAATTTCTATCATTTGGGTAGTGGCTGTCTGCACTAGGTCATGCTTAAAAGAAGCAATTCTGCAGGCCAGGATCTTTTACAGTCAAAATAAATAACTTACATGTAACTACATTTCTCAACCGTTGGTATCTTTCATGGATTGCCTTTGTGAGGTGGAACAAATTAAACCAACAGTTTTTTCATGAAAATCTTTTGTTCTGTCTATGGATTACAATAAAGCTCTTTTAACGTCAAGCATGTGAAGAGCGTATTCTGCTACAGAATCAGGTTGAGGAAATAAGACTGGTAACTCAACTGATTGGTTTATATGAAAAGCAGAAACCACTTTGGGAAGGGATTTAGGGTTGGTGCATACAACTACCTTGTCTTTATGTAGCTGAAAGAAGGGTTCTACTAAGGTTAAGGTTAATACTTGTAGCTCACCAACTCTTCAGTGATGTGATCGCAATGAGGAAAGCAACCTTCCAAGAGAGAAAATGGAAGGGGCACTTGTGCAATGGTTCAAAAGGTAGGCCCATGATCCTTGCGAGAACAATGTTGAGATTACAAAACTGGGGCAGGAGTAATCCTTGGTGGTATTACTCTTTTCAACCCTCCCATGAAAGATTTGATTACTGGAATACTGCATAGTGACAGATGTTGCCTATTCTGCAAATGCACAGCTACCGGCTGCAAGGTGCAAACGAATAGATGTATAAGCTAGTCCAGTTAGCTGAAAGTCTAACAGGTAATAGATAATGTTTTGTATAGAAGAATCTTACGGATCAATTTGGTTATTATTGCAGTATACAAAAAATCTTTTCCACTTTGCTGCATAGCAAGCACTGGTGGTAGGCCTTCTTGCTTCTTTTAGAATATTCATACAGTCTGGTTGTAAATTTAATTAACCAAACTATGACTTCAGGAGCCAGATCGCTAAGTTTAATTCTTTGGGATTTGGATGTCTGATTTCTCTGTGGTTCTGTGTGAGGAGACAGGAGGTGAGGTGCAGCTTTTGATGTGGAACTAGTGACAGGTTCATGAGGGGGTGGTGTACCATGGCTGACTGGCCCATGTGGGAGCTACTAGATTTAGTGTGAGGGATGTTTGCCTGAGCTTCGGAACCAGACACTGAATGAGCGGGAGAGGCGGAAAAGCTTTGGTAAATATCCCTGACCAGTTCATCCATACGGCATTGCCCTTTGAGAGCAGGTGTGGGAACCTGGAGCCAAAGCTTGGGCATTTTGCGTTTTCTGCTGTGGTGAACAAGTCTATATGTGGGAATCAAAGTTTCAACAAGGGGCTAATGTTCCTATGAAGGATAGAGAGGAAGGCAGTCTATCAAAAGGTGCAGAGTGTCTGGGTCAGATAGGGACAGTCAGCTGGACTGTTTATGGTGTCCTCACACATCCCCTAGAAGTTGTCATGCTTCATCATAGGGCAGTGCTCCTTGTCAAGCCAGCGCTGCACTGCCCTACGGGTCCTTCAAAGGTTCACTTTGGCAGAGATCTTTTAAGAGGCTGCCGTATGATGGGTGCGGGTGATGTGGTTTGTGACGTGAAGTGGTGTGGTGTGAAATAAAGGATTAAAACTGGTAAGGGAAATCCGACACTGAACTTTAATGAGGGGGCCGCATTTCCAGGGATAAAAACCTGCTGGCAGGTGAGTGCTACTTTTTTGTTTGAAAGGAACCCTGGCAGTCTGGGTGCTGAGACTGGATCGGAGAGATCTCCTACTGTCTGAGGGGAGTGACCTGACTCCGGTCACTCCTTCAAAGAAGAGTCGACATGCTTCGCCACTAAACTGGTCATAAGGATACGCAGCGCTTCATCAGGACAAAAAAAAACATGTATAGTGGACAAACTGTCAAGTAAAAAAAAAAATTTCCTTTTGGGGGGTCAAATGGTCTCAAGTTCAAACAGTCACCTCATTCAGTCAAGATCTCTCACTCAATTAGAAGCTATCAACTTGTTGTTTGGGAAATACTCCGCAAAAGGTAAAACATAGTTTATATAAAAATATATACTTTTATTTTCTATTAAAAACATGGACGCCGACCACATCAGTATAACATTTCATTAAAACCCTACACAATACATGTTAAAACCACCTAGTATAGAATAGGAGAAATCTGGGAGAAGACAATGGACTTTGTCTTAATGTTGTTAATTTGGACACTTTGTTGACAACATTGGGAAGATTTCATTCCTTATACCCAACTATTTACTGACAACTCCAAATGTAACCCTTCTGTAATGCTTCGACGCGTTTCGGAAGCTTTTGAAGATTATGATCTCCTTCCTCATGACAATGTCTATAAATTTCTCCACAATCAGTGTTTCACCTATGCAAATGCATCTGGGCGACCAGGATTTGTCCAGACTTTGTCTTATTTGGGGTCGTTTTTCAATGAATTTCGATCATCCACACTACTGTTAAAAAGCGATGATCAGCTTAGAACGCGGTTCGTATCTGTATTTCAATGCCCTCCTTCTATTCCTCAAGGATTTTTTCTTCCGCTATGTCCTTAGTGGTCCCTTATGTTCCTTATCGACCGTACTGGTTCCGCCCTCTTATTCTGTTAGGGGGATCCTTATTCTGTTGTGAACTTGTTACACCCGGGTATCTAACGCTCGTGGCGAATAAGGGTCTGCTTTTTAACAGTAGTGTGGGAGATCGAAATTCATTGAAAAACTACCCCAAATAAGACAAAGTCTGGACAAATCCTAGTCACCCAGATGCATTTGCATAGGTGAAACACTGATTGTGGAGAAATTTATAGACATTGTCCTGAGGAAGGAGGCCATAATCATCAAAAGCATCCGAAACGCGTCGACGCATTACAGAAGGGTTAAATTTGGAGTTGTCAGCAAATAGTTGGGTATAAGGAATGAAATCTTCCCAATGTTGTCAACAAAGTGTCCAAATTAACAACATTAAGACAAAGTCCATTGTCATGTCCCAGATTTCTCCTATTCTATATTAGGTGGTTTTAACATGTATTGTGTAGGGTTTTAATGAAATGTTATACTGATGTGGTCGGCGTCCATGTTTTTAATAGAAAATAAAAGTATATATTTTTATATAAACTATGTTTTTTCCTTTGCTGAGTATTTCCCAAACAACAAGTTGATAGCTTCTAATTGAGTGAGAGATCTTGACTGAATGAGGTGACTGTTTGAACTGGAGACCATTTGACCTCCCAAAAGGAAATATTTTTTTTACTCAACAGTATATTGGAGCTCTATTTCCCTTTGGGTTAGATTGAGCCCCTCTCTTTGGTTTAAGAAAAGTGGACAAACTACCCAACACAAAATTTGTGCTACCTGGTGTGTGTAGTGTGTGGTTTTTTTATTCGGGGTCCAACCTAAATAATGCAAAAATGTAGCAATATCAGGTGGAGCGGAGGAGCCGCGTTGAAGCGCGCTATAGTTTTGGAGTGTGGCCTGCATGTCTACACCTAACCGTCTCTCGAGTCCCCGGGATAATGGGGTCCTTCTTGAAACATATTTGTGGGAATCCACATAGTTGAAAATAAGGAAGGAGAACTCTGGGTTGAAGTTCACACTCTTGAATTTGCTGTCTTCTTCTGCTGAGAAGGTCGGCAATTTGATTGTTTACTCCTGGTTGGTGTTCTGCCAGAAGATAAACTTGCTATGGATCGCCTAATAATAAATGGCTTGAGTGAGTCTTGACAGTTGGAGAGCGAGTGCCCCCCTGCTTTTGCACATAATACATTGCTGTCAAGTCTGTTCAGACTAGGACAGTTTTGCCTATGAGGTGAGTTTGAAAAGCTTTGAGCGCTAGAAAAACTGCTAGCTCTAGATAGTTGATGGGGAGGCTATTGTGTTTGTTGCGCCATAGGGCCGGTCTTGTGTAATCTTGGAGATGAGCACCCCAACTTGTTAGAGATGCTTCTGCTGTGAGCACAATCTGTGGAATAGGATCTATGAAAGGCCGTCCTTTTAATAAGTTTTGTGGGTTTCACCACTGCAGAGAGCGATGGGTACGGATGTCTGCCAACACTATATCAGTTAATTGACCCTGCGACTGATTCCACTGACGTGCCAAGCCCCCATGTACGGGACACATGTGAAGTCTTGCTTGAGGTACAATTGCGATGCAATATGCCATCATTCAAAGCAGTTCCATGAACACTCTGGCTGGTAAGGATTGATTGAACTTAAACTGTAGTATGATGGCCTGAATATTGTAAATTCTGGCTAAATTGGGAGAGGTTAGAGCTTTGACCCTGTCTGTAGTGACTCCTAGGTAAGACTGCATCTGTGAGGGATGCAGGTGAGATTTTTGTGCATTGACCGTGAAGCCTAGTTGATGAAGTAGGTGTATTGTGATCTGTGTGTGTTGTAGACAGTTTTGGTAAGTGCTCGCTTTGATGATCCAGTCGTCTAGATAAGGGAAGACGTGAATATGCGGTCTTCTGAGATGAGCCGGGACTACTGCCAGACATTTAGTAAATATTCTGTAGTCACTCCGAAGGAAAGTACTCAGAATTGATAATACTAGTCTATAACAAATCTGAGGTATTTGTGATGAGCCGGATGAATTGGAATATGAAAATATGCGTTTTTTAAGTCTAGAGTAGACATAAAATCTGTCTTCTGTAAAAGTGGAGGTATCTGTTGAAGGGTCACCATGTGAAAGTTTCCGACAGATTATAATGGTTTAACTCTCGGAGATCCAGAATAGGTATTAGCGAACCGTCCTTTTTTGGGAATGAAAAAATACAGAGAGTAAACCCCTGAGTCCTGGTACAGTGTTGGAACTAGCTCTATAGCTCCTTGAAGTAAGAGAGACTGTACTTCCTGTTCGAGCAATTGTAGGTGCTCTGGAATCAATTTGTGAGATCGAGGTGGAATGTTTGGATGATTGCTGGTGAGCTCCAGGTAATAACCATGTTGGATAATTCCAATCACCCATTTTGTGTTGTTCTAGATTGCCAAATAGGGAAAAATTGTTGAAGTCTTCCCCCGACAGGTGCGGTATAGTCGCGGGGAAGCGTGGTCAAGTCACTGCTTATTAGGAGAAGGGGAGTTATGGGGTGTGGATAAGTTACCCCTACCTTTAGAGTGGTTTCCTCTATAAACTAATTGAAAAAAACCTCTTGAGGGAGAGGACTTACCTTTGTAGGTCAAGGTATTCTGGTCTGAGGATGTGGTTTTGTACCCCCCCTGGTAAAAGGAACGACAAAAGGAGCCTCTGTTTGTAGGAGACTGGAGCGCTCTCCCATGGACGTGGCTTCTTCAGTGTCCTTTTTCATATTTTTGAATGCCTGCTCTACCTCAGGACCAAAAAGATGTTTCTTGTCAAATGGTGTGTTAAGAATGGTGTGTTAAGAATGGAGTGTTGGACCTCGGGCGTAAACCCAGACATCCTTAACCAAGCAAGTCTCCTAAGCAAAATGCTAGTGTTGACCTCTCTAGCCGCAGTATCAGCAGCACCTAGAGCACACCTTATGGATGAATTTGAAATTAGCTTACCCTCATTTAATAAATCCTGTGCTTTAGCTTTATGCTCACCAGGGAGATATTGAAGCAATTGCTCAATTTCATCCAAGTGTGCCCTGTCACACCTGGCTAAAAGTCCCTGTGTATTTGCAATGCACCATTGATTTGCAGCTTGACCAGCTATGCGTTTGCCAGAAGCGTCTATTAACTTAGACTCATTATCTGGTGGAGGAGCATCCCTTGATGTTTGGGAATTAGCCGCTTACGAGCATTGTACACTACCAGTGAATCTAGCGGCAACTGGTCCTTGATAAATGCTGGGTCTATTGAGGAGGCCTTATACTTCTGGTCAACCCTAGGTGTCAAAATGAGCGCTCGTACTGGGTCCATAAACATGTCATCAGCGTGTCTCATTATGCCCTTAAACATAGTAAGTGTTTGTGACGACCTATGTGTGGATCCTAATGTCTCAAACAAAAAATGTTCTACTGGTTCTTTGTGCAGTACCGCCCCATGATATTGTCCAGCCCTGGCAATGAGTTCCTGGTGGGTTACATTGTCGTCTGGAGGAGATGGCGTGGCTGGGCAAAGGTCTGGGTCATTATCTGCTGGAGGATCAATTGTATAATCTGTCCAAGGATGAACTGGTAAATGTGCCCCTCATCATCATCATGGTGAGCTTGTGGAGAATCCGGAGGTGTGATTTGAAAAGGATTTAAGGTGGAGAAGTAGGTGGTGGAGGGGATGATGGTAATGGATGAAAAGGACTGGTAGCAATAGATTACCTCGTTGAAGGGATCTTGTAAGGAGTGTCCTTATCAGGAAGCTTATGTGTGAGGCAACTTGGTATGAATATGACCTGTCTCAGAGTTAATTTATAGTCTCTTTTGCTTGGGACTGGTTTTTGGTGGAACAATGTAAAAAAAAAAAAAAATTGCATCCAAAGTAACATCTTTCGGTTTCGGCACCGGTGAGTGCTGGCCTTTCGGTACGGAAGATTTCAGCTCCAAAGGATGCTTGGCTTTTGGCATGGAGGATTTTGGCTCCAAGACAGATTTCTGTTTGGTGCCAACCTTGGTCAGAAGGCAGAGGTGGTGGCGAAGCCTTGTGATGTTTGGGAGTGATTTGACCGGGCAAGGGGTCTTCTGTACTCACGTCACCTAGTCCTTGCGACAGTTTTTCAGCGTCGAGGTCTATCTCGAGCTTCAAGTAGCAGTCCTGTACTGAGAAGGCTTCTTCCTCCTCTGCCGCTGATGATTCGTCTTCTTGACCGGAATCTTCACCGAAGATGTAAAGCGTGTCTTCAATGCTCTGACGCTACATCTCTCGACATCAAGCCAGACGATAGCCAAGAGTTTTCTTCGAGTGAAACTATCTGCAAGCGTCGCAGTCTTCATCCTTGTGCTCCGGAGACGAGCACAAATTACTCACCCTATGTGAATCAGTGCGCGTATACTTCGAATGGCATGGAGGGCAGAATTTGAACGGTGTCAGTTCCATCGAAGGAGAGCTGACCAGACGTGGTTAGGCCGGAAGGCCGCCCAAGAAGCTTTCTGCTCGAAAAGTAGATTAGGTTGTCCAAAACAATAAACGGAGAAGTGGGAAACGTGTACGAAACAATACCGATCGTAGAGTGGAGTGAGGGTCGAGGTGGAGACGATGAATAGTTTTGAATAGGAGCGCAGAAATACACGTCCGAACACAATGGTGGAAAAAAAAACCTAGCAATGGAGTTGATGACCATGCGAACTATCACCGAAAGGAGGAGTCACTAGAAAAGGCTTTTTCGAAGAAAACTTGCAAACATCAGGACCCAACACTAAATGGCAGGAGTATGCAAACCATGTGTATCTACAGCACACATGCCTCGAACATTCAATAGTACATCCAACTCAAAGAAAAAGATCCAAACTTTAGCCAATAAGGTAGAAGTGCTCTGAAGTCCACTCCCCATAGAACCAACATGTTGTAGATTTCAATGTACGTGTGAGCAGGACTAGATAATCGGCTAGTCTGAAATTGGGAAAAAGGGAGGGTCGCCTGTGAATCTACTAAATATACCAATGCTGGACAACTGCAGTTTCGGGAAACCTTTCTTCTCCAGCATGGATATTTCCTGGATTTATATTTTTGAATCAAATTTGCAAGCAGAGTAAATAAGGAAAAATAAAGGAAGGAGTAAAGAAACTTCCTTGTCATAAAAGTTTAAAAGTACTATCTGTACCACAGCAGACTCCATTACAGATTCAGTGTCAAAACAGCAGCACAGCTTGAACGTGAGGTAGCTTTACCATGTTGCCACCCTAAAGATGCCAGTCAAATGGACTATGGTTTACAGAGCCACTGTTGCAATGCTTCGTAGATTGTGCCCTGGGCTCCATATTATGTGTGGATTTTGCCACAGTGTAGCAGATTCTCCACTATGCGGCAAAACTGCAGCTGCAATCCACCTGGTGGCACCTTGCATTGAAACAGGCCTAACTTTATTAGGTTGTCTGAAAAAACAAAAACTCATTCAGACAGTCTGCGAAGAGAAACCCATCCATATAGTACCTAAAGCATCTTCAAATGCTCAGAGAATGAAGTGCTCTTTCAGTTCTGTTAGAGGTATTTGGGAAGAAGGATAAAGACCGTTGCAATCTCATTTACGGGTGAAGTTAAAGGCACTTTGGGAACGAAGATTGGATTAATATGAAAAATTACCATCTTCAGTGACCTCAATATAAGATTTTATTTATTAGGGAGTGCTTGGAGCTCAAATTCTTCTGCCGGGTGCAAGGACTAGTGAAAGCTATTTCCCCAAAAATGCTATTTCAGGTCCACCGTACCTCTGGGATGGGCTTATATGAACTTTTCAATAATGGTAACACCAGTATTCTGTTGCCCCCACACTGGAGGCTTCTGCATAGGTGGAATAGGCCCTTAATAAATTGTCTTGATGACAATATCAGTGGTGTGGAGCTTGAGCAGCATTATCCGGAGATAGCTGCAGGGGGCACTTTAGTTGAAGTACATTCAAGTCCCGATTCTGCTGTGTGCCGGATGCAATGGGGCAATAAATGTGGTTGTGCATGAATTTGACGTGGATTTTTTGATGCACACCAAGCAAGCACAACACATTTATACTTGGCTGAATAGGTTTAAGGGTGTTCAGTGTCCTACCTGGAGGATGTACTTTTCTGCAGTCGTCAGGAGTGACTAAATTGGTCAACTAGTTGTGCTCAAGAAATATTCCATCAAGATTAGCGAAGTTAGATTCAGGCAAGCTTTCTGGACTCTCTGAAGGGGCAGCAGAAACTGACTGTTGCTCATAGGGATGGAAACAGCAACAGACTATTATAGAAGGTCTGTTTACTAGTTTTGTCTCAGACACACCAGTCAATCGAATGATGCAACAGCTTTCTCTCTTCATCCTGGCGATCATGAACAAATTAAGGGGTAGTGGTTTTAAGGCATAGGCAAACATTCCACTCTATGTCACTAAAAAAGATCTTCCTTCATCCCAGGTTCCCAGTGTCTGCTGGTAAAGAAACATTACTTCTTGCTCTCCCTCATCAAAATAGAAGCATATCCACCCATTAGTTGATATTTGAAAGATGTTCTGCTATTGAACGTTTGGTCAAACACAAAGCTTTTAAGGACCTAGAGCTTAACAGCACGATCTTGCTTGATTGTTAATGTAAAATGTGGCATGGTGTTATTCGTGCTAATAAAGTGGCAAATGTTGAAGCCTCGGGAAGAAGGGGAGTCTCATTAATATAGCACAGAGGTTTAGAAGGTGTATGTTGTGTTTTGACCGAGTCCAACCACAGTCATTATACTGAGAGCTCCTGAAGGTTTACTTCCCAGCGTTTCAGAGAGGCAGCCGTGGTTATTACAAAAATACATAGCAGTAGGGTGAAGGAGGGATATGTTGTGACGTTCTTCTTGGCTCACCAGTGAAGGGTACTTCAGCCATGCCAGTACATTAACCTCGTCTTCGAGGGAGCCTTAAGACAGCACCAGTTATGCATCTAAACCCTCCTGAAGGAATTCTTTTTATACAGGCAGTCGCGGATTAAAAGGATGTACAAGCATATCATTTTCAACAGAGACTTCTGTGCAGACTTTTCCTCATCCACTGGAAGACCCTTAGGGGTTATGGAAGTGAAAGATGTGTTCCTCTTTAGGGAAGGCTCGACGCTCCTGATGTCCAGGATGACACTTAAGAATTATATTATAGTAGCCTGAGTGGACTTCGTTTTTTAGGTTTCGCCTGGCGTTACTGCGCAAGGAGTTCGCGCAGGCGAAATCTAATGATTACAATATGGGATATAGGAACGTCCCCCGGCTCCCATTGGCTAGCTCCATAAATGGAGGCTAGCCATTGGAAGCCGGATCGGTCCGTCAAGGCCGGACCAGATTCGGGGGCGTTCCCGCGATTTCTTCCCTCTGCATCGTCATCGCGGCCGTGGGCGGGGTTTATTTTTTTGGGCGTCCAGGTTTGTTTTGGCCATTCCACGGCCGACCGCCAACGGAGGAAACCTTCCCCCCTCCCCCCCCCCCCCCCCCCCACTGTCCGTGTGCTTCCGCTCCGTGCAGGGCCTCCGTTGTTCCCCAGGTGAGTGCTTGTTTATTTTTGGTGCCTCATTGCCTAAATGCCCGCTCCGTGCAGGGCCTCCGTTGTTCCCCGATCGAGCCCTGGGCCCCGCCTCTGCATCGACGCTGGTCAAAGTTCAGTGCAGCATTCCCACTCCCGCACAGCGCTACGCTGGCTTCATGCTGGGCCTTCGCTTCCTGCTACCATGTACACCTACGCAGATAAAGGGCCCCCTCCCCTGGATGCTCCGATCGGCAGGTCGCCGCCACTCCGTATGCCCCCCGGCAGTTTGTTGCGTCTCCGATCCGCCGGACACCGTGGTGAAGGGACAAAGAGACCCCGGCCTTTTATCTCCTTTGTTCTAGGAGGGTCGCCAGCACCTTGGGTGACACCCCTCCAACCTTCCTGGACTCCTGACGATGCCCCCTTCCATCCTCAACCTACGAACCAGAAGTCGACTCCCTTCCGAGGTGCCACGCGGCGCTGCAGCCGGGTGATGTTAGGTCAGGCTCACAGGCAAGCAAATCGCCTCCCAGAGCTGCGAGCCCGTCCCCGCTGCTCTCCCGCTGTCCGTGTGCCGTTAACCCGCCCCCCCTCCCGCTGTCCGTTTGCCCGTTGACCACCCCCACACCCCTCCCGTTGTCAGTGTGCCGTTAACCCGCCCCCCTCCCGCTGTCCGTTTGCCCGTTGACCAACCCCCCACCCCCCTCCCGCTGTCCGTTTGCCCGTTGACCGCCCACGCCCTCCCGCTGTCTGTGTGCCCGTGCTTAATGCGTGTTTCATTCTGTGCTGAGTGACGCCCAGAACGGGTGGACCATTCACCTTCCCAGAGAAAAGGTATGTTTGATTCCACAGAGTCATCTCGGGTTCTACTAGATTTGCAAAGGGACTTGCTTTATGGCACACACCTTACTGTGCACAGAGTTAGTTACCCGAACTCTTTTAGTGCAATAATCTAAATCCGAACAAACTCCTATTATTGTCAGGCATGATGCATCGAGCAGTGAACCAGGCGCCTCTTGTACTCGGGCGGCGGGTGCGGTGCGTTGGGACAGTCAGAGCATATGTTGTGGTCTTACTCTAAAACTGCCACATGCCATCTACAGGAGTCTCAAGTAAGCATGAGCTCACATTAATAAAGGTTGATATACATTATTGCACGAAAGTGTATTTCAGATGTAAACGATTGCCAGTTGTACACATGGCAGTCTAAACCATATAACCTAGCATAGTGGCATAATACACCTCTTGGCAGTCTAAACCATATAACCTAGCATAGTGGCATAATACACCTCGTGTGTTGGCCTGAAATTATCTTATGCAAATGTGGCACTAAGCGTGTCTGGGGCAGAACAAGTGCTTTTGATTTCTTGTAGATCCGTGGTTTCCCTCCAGACTTTGGCAAACACGTTTTGATAACATTCATAAAGGGTTCTTTATGGCTGAGAGAGGACGGTAATTTCCTGTTTGTTCTTCGGGCCTCCCCCTTGTGTTTTCCACTTTCGCACAGCTTCCCTCCTTGAGGATTACTTGCTCCCCAAAGGCTGCTTCCTGTCGCGTGGATCAAAGTTGCGCACATGAACACCCGCCCAAAATGCCCACGGTTCCCCCTGAAAACGAAGCATGCAGTGTTTGCTGGCCCGGGGATTGGGCCACTTTGAATGCTGATAGCAATCAGTATGAACTTCCCTATTGCTGATGTAATGATGATGAATGCCGTGACACTGCTGCTTCAGACAGCTCTTCCCTGAGGATGCAAAGAACGTGTTAACACTCACTTCGATTGATGTTTTTCACCTGCTCCTTTCCAAATGTGTCTATCACATGTGCTCCTTGCCCTCTCTCTCCTGTCTTCTCTCACACGCTTGGCTTCACTCTCCATCTACCTCCCCATTTTCTCCTCACTCTCTATTCTTCTCTCTTTATCTTTCCTTTTTGCACACTCTCTCGCTCCTGCCCTCCTTCCTGCTCTCTTCTTCTTTCCTGTCTTCCCTATCCCTTCTGCCTTCTCTCACTCTATTCCATCTGCCCTCCTTCTTGCTTTCTCTTCTGCCATCCCTCTCTTCTGCCTTCTTACTCCCTCCTGACCTCCCTTTCCAGCTCTCTTCTGCTCTTTCACCTTCTTGTCCTCCATCTCTCTTGTTCTCCCTCCTTCCTGTCCTCTCCTCATCTAGCCATCTTTCTCCTACCTGCCCTCCCTCTCCTTTCTGCCCTCTCACACACTCCTACCTTCCCTCCTGCCCTCCCACTCCTTGCCCTCCCTCTCCTTTCTGCCTCTTTTCCTTCCTGCCCTCCCTCTCCTGCCCTCTTTTCCTTTTGACCTCTCTTCCTTCTTGCTCCGGCTCTCCTTAACTTCTATATCTATCACTTCTTCTCTTGCACTCAGTCTCCATCTCTCTCCTTCTTGCCCTCTCTCTCCTGTCTTCTCTCACACTCCTGGCTTCACTAACATGCTTTAGGAAATAACGTGTATTCTAATTCACTGTGCATCTGCAACTAATTGCTTTATGAATGCAATCCATATTTCTGTGTAAAGTAAAACACATCAACGT
The DNA here is from genome assembly GCF_964263255.1 of Lissotriton vulgaris. NCBI lineage: Eukaryota > Metazoa > Chordata > Amphibia > Caudata > Salamandridae > Lissotriton > Lissotriton vulgaris. Next base: position 91,441,984 of record NC_141688.1, read on the forward strand.
TTTACACATAATTCAAAGAAGTTAGAAAAGACCATTTGTCAAAAGCAATACCAAAAGCTCAAACTTTAACAAAGGCGAAACCATTGGATTGTAAATGCTTGGTTCACAGGGAGTCTGCATAACAGTTGCAGGAAAGGGTTGGTGGAGGCATCAACCTCTGATCATAATCTCACTTTCATGAGCCAACCTTCTGGTAAGCAAGAAATAATGCCCACTTCGTAAAATTGTGGGTGGATATGACACCGAAGACCATGGCAATTAAGAAATTGCTAGCGGCATCAACCTACTTAGAAGTATATAAGCGTTTAGTGCTTGGTATCTGTTTGGATATGAGAGCATGCATCCTGCAAATCCAAGAGCAGTAGTATTTAATGAATGGTGGCTGTCCACAACAACTGCTTTTGAGGTAGTTGCAGACACGACGTACCTCTGGGATTGCATCTGTCACGTCTATTGCCTCTATTGGGCTTGCATCGCTGCTACCATGTATTTTGCAGGAAACTGAGGAGTCTTCCCTGCCCCTGCAGTCTGGCATCAGCTGCTGCCATTGCTGCTGTTGTGCCAACTGGTGTTCCGTTTGGTGGGCCTCAAAAGGTTGAAGTGGATCGGGGAGATTAGTTACTTTGCTACTATTTAAGCACAATACCAGCCCAGCATTCCTTATGAATTAACATTTTGTGTATATTTTAGGTTGGTAACGTGACATGGGTAAGAAAGGATCACTGCTTGCACTTCTATCCATGCCATTTCATGAGGGCTGTGGGCTGGTGATAAGTGGAGAAATCAGATTGAAGACTTTGTCCTTTGTTCTCGCATGTGCTTCGACACTTCCCTCCTTTGGTGTCTTCTTGGTTGTCCTCCTCATTCTTTTGGCAGGGTCTACTGCTGCCTTGATTTCCCTGACTGCATTATTGCTATCCGATGTTATTAGCTGATTTAGCTGAATTAGCTGTCTTAGCTGTTGTGACCGTTGCTTGTCTGATATAGCGTTATCTAAGGTTGTCGTCTTTTTTGGTTACTTGTGTCTCCCTTGGTCTTCTCAATCCTTGATTGTTGCAGGGGCTATTGACTACCTTGATGTATTTCGCCATCTTTCCTGTCCTTTATTATCCTTTGATGTCCTCTTAATTGCAGAGAATGTTCTCCTTTTCTCCTTAAACGCAGCTCTTTTGCCTTTCCTTGTATCCAGAGTGGTCAAAAAGCAGGCGTATACTTCTCTTCTTTCCCTTTTCGTTTGCTGCCCAACTGGGAGAACGGTGTTCACCAGCTCTCTGCACTTTGAGCCAAAGATGTGATGGCTAAACCAATTTCTCTCTACCAGCATGGGTAGGCTCCGGACCGGCCGCCGGTCTTTGTAGTCGTAAAGCCTGTGACTGTTGTTTAAGCCACTGCACTGCATCTGCCCCAACAATGAAGCCAATACCTACCGCTACTGCTCCCTTTTCAACTCCAAGCCCTCCAGGCTCTCGAGCACAGAAATGAACCAAAGCGGGCACAGAGACTGAGAAATGGAGCGAAACAAGGGGGCAGGAAAGCAAGAGGCAGAGAGGGCTAGTGGTGGGCAGAGTGGGTGGCGTGGGGAAAGCCAACTAGCAAGCAGGCAATTGAGGAGTAGTTGAGGAGTGAGAATCACCTTGGCACGCAGCCTGCAATCTGCTGCCACGCCAACCACAAGTCAAGCCACACCGTGCCGCACCTGCACCCCCCGCCACAACCCACAGGGGGGGATGTGGGGGGGGCGGGTGGAGGGGGGATTGTGGCAGCGGCGAACGTCTTTTTAGGATGATCTCTAAAGTAATAGAGAAAAAACTCCACCTACTAGATTTCCAAGAAATAGGAATCTCTTGAATGCGCTTTGTATTAAATTCTAAAATGTTACTATGTCATCCAGAAGGGAGATGATTGGTGCACTCTCCAGGTCTTCCAGCAAATCATATTCGTCCCATTCCTGTCACTCATGGGAGCGAGAACTAAGACCAACCCGTCCTCCTCCTCAACCTTATATTCACCTTCAGTATCAGGTCAAGTATGGAGCTGAGGGGACCAGCATGACTATGTGAAAACAGAGGTGGTTATTGCTGAGGCTATGGAGGAGGCAGTTGCAGCTATAGATGTGATGTGATGTGATGGTGGGACAACCAGGGATGTCCACTGAGGTGGCTGCAATATTGGAGGTCGTCTCACGGCTGGCTTGTGGCAATTATCTTCATCATATCTATTCATAACATTGGTCGCAGTGTCTAGAATAGTACGAGTGACAATTTTGTCAATTGTGATCCTCTACTTTGTGTTAACAGGATATTACGCCTTGTCGAAAGTAATAAACGTACGGTTGCAAATCCTCCTCATCACCTTTCTGCCATTTAACTGTTCATTCAGCTGGACTTATATTCTGGCCCAGAGAGATGGTCATCTACAGATTCCTAACCATTTCGCTCATAGGAAATATTAGATACATTTTATTAAGCACAACTTTCACCCGACTGTCTCATGGCACGAAGACTTTGAAAAGGATCCAAAAGGATTAATTGAAAAGGATAGTTAGGATTTTTTTCTAAGTTATATGCGAGAGGTAGTCAATGTAAGATCAAGTGTTAGACTGTTCCAGAGGCCAGTTGACAGGGGAGATGAGTCCTTTCCACAGGCAGATTTCTTTTTTAATTTTTTTTTCTTTTTTTTTTTTTAAACAGGTTGATACAAAAAATTGCTTGGGGAAGACTAGGGGCAGAAAACACACATTACCTACTGGCGGTCGCCAGTAGGTATATATAGTTAGGATTTTTTCTCTATGGGATTTTTGAAAATTCTATATCTAATAACTTTGGCGTTTGTGGACGGAATTGGCTGAAATTTTCAGGAAAATGGCACATTGTGTCTGAGCAGCCCCTGAAAATTTGGGGGGGGGGGTAGTTTGTCAAGGGGGGGCCGAGAAAAAAAGGGGGGTCCCAAAACGCGTTTTTACCATTCATTTTTCCATAGGGCGGTTGGCCTCACTTTTAGCTTGAACGGCTGAATGGATTTGCACGAAACTTGGCAAAATTGTAGGGATTGTTAGCCCGATGTGCCTTTGCTAGGTCTCAATATATGTGCTCCAGTG
>NC_141688.1:91450080-91657580 GCF_964263255.1 Lissotriton vulgaris
CTGCCTGCTGTTTGGAGTGCACATCAACACAATAATGCTTTGTAAATGTGTGTGTGTTAGACCGTGTGGCTGCTTTACATATGCCTTCCAAAGGAATATTTCCAAGGAAAGCCATGGAGGCCCCCAACTTTCTGGTGGAGTGGGCCCTTGGTGGAATGGTGAGAGTACGCTTGGCTTTCAGATAGCAGATCTGAATACATTTAACGATCTACCTAGCTATACCAGCCTTGGAAATGGGGTTACCTTTGTGTTGTGGCGTTTAGTTTTCCTAAAATCCTTGGTCCTATCGATGTAATACATCAGGGCCCTCTTGACATCAAGTGTGTGGAGCATTCTCTCCGCCAATGACTCAGGATTTTGGAAGAAAACAGGCAATTCAATAGTTTGGTTAATATGGAATTGAGACACAACCTTAGGAAGGAATTTAGGGTTAGTGCGAAGCACCACCCTGTTAGAATGAATTTGAATAAATGGCTCTTGGATAGTTAATGCTTATATCTCACTAACTCGTCGCAGCGATGTAATCGCTATAAGGAAAGCCACTTTCCACGTCAAGAATTGAATCTCGCAGGAATGCAGTGGTTCAAAGGGAGGACCCATCAGCCGGGTGAGGACCACATTGAGGTTTCACTCGGGAGCTGGTGGAGTCCGCGGAGGAATGACTCGTTTGAGTCCTTCTAGAAAGGCCTTAATGGCAGGCACCCTGAAAAGTGAGAGGTGCTGCCTGTTCTGGAGATAAGCGGCCATTGCGGATAGATGTATGCGAATGGAAGCACAGGCCAGATTACATTTGTACAAATGGAAAAGATAACAAATTATGTTCTGAATAGATGCATCTAGCGGGTTAATATTGTGGTCTGCACAATAAATGACAAACCGCTTCCATTTTGCTGCATAGCATGCTCTTGTGGTGGGCTTCCTTGCCTCCCGGATGATGTCCATACAGTCAGGAGGCAAGTGTAGGTAGCCAAACTCTAAGACCTCAGGAGCCTGATCGCCAGGTTGAGCTGTTGCGGATCTGGATGCTGAATGTCGCCATGGCTCTGCGTCAGAAGGCTGGGTGTGAGGCGTAGCCTTTGATGCGATACCACGGACAGTTCCAGAAACGTGGTGTACCATGGCTGGCGAGCACACGTTGGAGCAACCAGGATGAGAGTCATCGAGTGCTGCCTGAGCTTGCGTGCCACCAGCGGTATCAGAGATGCTGGGGGAAAAGCGTAGGCAAATTTGCCTGACCAGTTCATCCATATCGCATTGCCCTGCGACTGTGGGTGTGGGAACCTGTCGGCGAAGCTATGGCATTTTGCGTTCTCCCTTGTGGCGAACAGGTCTATCTCCGGATGACCCCACCTTTGGAAGTACGGTTGGAGTACTGATGGATGTATCTCCCACTCGTGCATTTGGTGGCTGGACCTGCTTGCTGAGCAGGTCCGCCATCTGATTGTTCTTGCCCGGGAGGTATTCCGCCATGAGGAAGATGTTCCTCTGAATGGCCCATTTCCACATGCTCTGAGCCAGATGAGACAGCTGCGGAGAGTGTGTTCCTCCCTGCTTTTGAATGTAGTACATGGCCGTCATGTTGTCCGTCCGGATCAACACGGCCTTGTTGCACAAATGTACTTTGAAGGCTTTCAGTGCCATGAACATCGCCACCAGTTCCAGAACATTGATGTGCATCTTCTGTTGCTGTTGCGTCCATAGTCCCTGCACAGTGTAATGGAGTACATGAGCTCCCCATCCCTGGAGAGAAGCGTCCGTTGTCAGGATGATCTGCGGCACAGGCTCTTGGAACGGTCCCTTGCAAAGGTTTCGTGGATTCCACCAATGCAGAGAGTTGTATGCCCGACCGCTCACCAATACTAGGTCTTTCAACTGCCCGTGAGCCTGAGTCCACTGACGTGCTAAGCATTCCTGAAGCGGGCGCATATGTAGTTTCGCGTGCGGGACTAAGGAGATGCAGGAGGCCATCATGCCTATCAATTGCATGAACACTCTTGCTGGAAGCGAGTGTTGAGGTCTGAACCTCTGTATCAGCGATTGAATGCTGCTGACTCACTGAATTTGGCTGTGCTGTGGCTGCCAGAGTGTTTATGGTCGAACCCAGATACTGCCGTATGTGGGCGGGCTGGAGGTGGGATTTTGGGTAATTCAGTGAGAATCCCAGATCGTGCAGGAGGTGAATGGTGTGGGACATGTGGGCGGCACACTGCTGGGCTGACTTTGCCTGGATGAGCCAGTCGTCTAGATAAGGGTAGACATGGATGTTCCGTCTCCTGAGGTGCGCCGCCACTGTCGCCAGGCACTTTGTTAACACCCTGGGTGCCGTGGTGACACCAAAAGGCAAAACCTTGAACTGGTAGTGCTGGTTTTGTATGGTGAACCGGAGGTACTTCCTGTGTGAAGGGTGCAGTGGAATGTGAAAGTACGCATCCTTTAGGTCTAAAGATGCGAGAAAATCCCCCTGACTGAGCAACGGGAGCACTTGCTGCAGGGTCAGCATATGGAAGTGCTCCGACAGGATGTAGTGGTTGAGTGGCCTGAGGTCCAGGATGGGCCTGAGGGACCGTCCTTTTTTGGTATTAAGAAGTACAGGGAGTAGACCCCTGTGCCTCTTTCCTGCACAGGCACGAGCTCTATTGCTCCTTTTTTGCAGCATAACGGTGACCTCCTGCTGCAATAAGTGCAGATGCTCGGCCGACATAGGAGGGTGTCTTGGGGGCATGTTGGGTGGAGTGGACGTTAACTCCAGACAATAACCGTATTGTACAAGTTTTCTGACCCACCTGTTTGTGGTGATGGACTCCCAGACTGGCAGGAACTGCTGGAGTCTCCCCCCCGACCGGTGTTGTGTGGTCGGGGGGCAGTGACAAGGCGTCCCTGTTTGTTGGTGGCAGAGGATCTGGAGTTGTTGTTTCCACGACCTCTTCCCTTGGCGCTGTTACCACGATATCCACCTCGACTCTTGTTGGTGTATGTGGACTGAGTGTTGCCCTTGTAGCACTGCGTGGACTGGGAGAGCTGGCCTCTGAAAACGCCTCTAGTGCTTGAGCGACGAAAAGACCCACCCTGAAACTGCGTGGACTGTAAGGCACCCATGGATTTAGCAGTTTCCGTGTCCTTTTTTATTTTTTCTAGGGTGGTGTCAACCTCCGGGCCAAACAGGTGATCTGGATTCACTGTTTGATTAAGGATGGTGGTTTGGATTTCCGGCTTAAATCCAGAGATTCTCAGCCAGGCATGTCGCCGTAGCATAACACTAGTGTTGACAGCCCTGGCTGCGGTATCAGCCACGTCCAGAGCGCACTTAATCGAAGCATTAGAGATCAGCTTCCCTTCCTGAATCAGCATCTCAGCCGCCTCCTTGTATTCATCAGGCAGGTGCAGCAACAGGGTCTCCAGTGTGTCATAGTGTGCCCTGTCATACCTCACCAGAAGCGCTTGTGTATTTGAAATGCGCCAGATGTTGGCTGCCTGTGCTGCTACCCTCTTCCCTGATGCCTCAAAGACCTTGTATTCTTTGTCTGGGGGAGGAGCATCACCCGTAGTCTGAGAATTAGCCCTCTTCCGGGCATTTGAGACGACAAGGGAGTCCAGAGGCAACTGTCCTTTGATGTAGGTAGGATCAGTAGGCGCTGACTTGTATTTCTTAATCCTAGGATTTATCACCCTCGCCCTGGTAGGTTCTTTAAAGATCTTGCCAGCATGTTTTAAAACACCTTTCAGCATAGGCAGAGTCTTAACAGTTCTTTCTGAGACTGAGAAGGTATCAAAAAGGAAGTCGACATCAACAAGGTCAGCATGGAGCTGGACGTTGTGATTGTTAGCTGCCCGTTCAATGAGGGCATTGAAAGCTGCAGAGTCTTCTGTAGGAGACGATTTTGCAGAAAATAGTTGAGGGTCTTGTCCTGCTTGAGGATCACCTGGGTCAGCACCAGCGGCCCAGGGTTCTTTGGTATCCTCAGGGTCTGTATAGACAGGATAACTGTACTCATCCTCATCATCTCCCTCTCCAGCGTCCACATCAGAGTAAGTGGGCGAAACATCATGAGTCTGTGGGGAGAGTGGTTCCACCAAGACGGGAGTGAAAGCAGAGTCCTTCTTTTTCTTGAGAGGGATCTTGTAGGACTCCATTGGGCGTTCCGGGGCGATTTTCCGCTTGTGGAGGGAAAGCCTGCCCGTTTCGGCATCAATGAAGTGTTCCTGATGCTCGTCCACTGAAGGTAGTCGAGGTTGTGGGCCGGGGACCACCGCTGACGACTTCGGCGCCAAGGAGACCTTTTCGGGAACGCTGGCGACCGCCTTAGGAGCGAAAGCCTACGGCGCCGTCTTCGGTGGCAACGTAAAATGGATGGGCATGGACGCCTTATGCGGTTTCTCCACCGGTTTCGGAGGCGGAGGATCCTTTGGACCGACCGAAAAGGTCCTGTCCCTGATGCGCTGCAGGGAGTCCGTCACCTTCTTGGTGAACGCGGCGGATGGGCGCGCCGGTTCGACGGAATCCTTCGAGGCCTCACCTGGTGTCGACTCTCGGGGTGTGCTGCTCTTGGCCTTGTCCTGTTGACGCGGAGTCGCGAGAACCTTCGGGTCATCCAGTCGTTTCTTCGGGTCGCCGAGAGCTTTCTTCGGGTCGCCGAGAGCTTTCTTCGGGTCGCCGAGAGCTTTCTTCGGGTCGCCGAGAGCTTTCTTCGGGTCGCCGAGGCCTTTGCTGGTGTCGACCGTCTTCGGCGCGCTCAGCTCGACCACCTTGACTTTAGTCTTCGGCGCGGCAGACTTCGTCTCAACGCCCTTGACTTGAGCCTTCGGCTCGACAGCACCCTTCGGCTTCTTCGGCGCTGAGGGCTCCGAGGCCTTGGAGCCGACCAAAGCGATGCGCACTTTCGGTTTCGAGGACGGCACCTGCGCAGTTTCTTGTGTCGAGACCGTAGGTTTCACTTTCGGTTTCGATTTGCATGGGTGCGGCTCAACAGCAATGTCCGTGGCCGAGCCTGAAGGCGGGGCTGTAGAACCCATGGTAAGATCTTGGGTAAGGCCCGAAGGCGATCCCTCGACCTGAGCCTTATGAATTGGCATGGCCCCAGAGGCAGTTTGAGGATGCTCTTCGTCCGAGCTATCCTCCATGGCCCCGAGGGCCCCGTCGTCGTCTCCTACCTCGTCGACTACTTCTTCGGCCTCGAACATCTCTGCATCCGCGTCGTAGTCGACGTCCGACGCGGGGTTCGACTCACTAATGTCCTGGATAGATTCGTCCTCGACATCCCCTGCATCGAAGATGTCCGCCGGTGCAGCATGCTGGGCCTCCTGGCTCGCAGCTTAAGCGTCTTCTTGGACCTGAAGCGTGAACAAGCCATACACTTGGCTTCATCGTGGTCCGGCGACAGACACTTGTTGCACACTGGGTGGACGTCGATGTGGGGATACTTCGAGTTGCAGACGGGACATCTCTTAAATGGACTACGGTCCATGATGAACGGTCGATAGGGTCTGAAGCGTCGACTGGGCCTTCCGCGTCTAAAGCACGCGGGTGTAGGGAATCCGGCTCGGGACCGAGCTGGAAGAACGAAGACCGAACGCAAGACTATACCGACATATTAGTCTAAAGACCTTTTGGTCTTAAGAAAGTTTTCTATTGATTCCGACACGAGGGGATTCAAAGACATCCGAACCCAATGGCGGAAAAAAACAATCTGAGGATGGAGTCAATGCCCATGCGCACTGTAGTCCAGGGGAGGAGTCACCTATCTCGTGATACTTCGAAGAGTCTTCCAGGACAACAATGTGCAATCATCCGGACCCAACACTAGGCTGCGATCTATGCACATATATGAATTCAGCAGCCTACATGCCTCGAACACATCTTTTCAGCAAACTACCAGACAAATCTAATTTAAAAAACAACCAGTAAAACGTTTAGGATAATCATATATTGCAATCTTAGGTTTCTGGTAATATTTAAAATCGTTGAGTTGGCAGTATACAATTAGATAGAAATCCCATGTATCGATGAGAAATCATTATCTGAGATGATTGCATGGATGCCAAATTTTTGGTTATATTAGCTATAATGCAATACTTTCATCAATTAAATGACTAGCACCTACTGCTTGTTTTTATTGACTCCAGCATCTACGAGGCATCTGATAAATTACACATTCTATTGACTGATCCACCAGAAATAGTTGTGATGGATAAGGAATAATTTTTTGCATTTTTACATTTGTTACAGAGCTAGGACTTTATCGCTTTCTGGTCCTGCCTAATCATCAGATTTTAAATTGAGGTTATCTTTAGATGCAGTGTGTTTTAACTTAACAGTAAGTCTCTCACTCTTTCTATTCTTATATGAACTTGCTATTAACTGTTATGTTAGACTAATGTTGAAATATGAACTTTAATTGAGACTCAGTGTAAACGTCAATATCATATTGCTACATTGAGATATCTCATTTTAGTATATCATGCGTGTTCTTATTAATTATATTATCTTTTCCCTTTGGATTTATCCCCCTCTTAACTTTCTATAGTTCCAACTATGTCCAATTTTGTGGGTACTCATTGCTTAAATATCAATATGTTATATTTTAATAGGCCTTGGAAAACACTACGAAATATCTTAGAAATGGTATGACAGTTATAAGCTTTGCATTTTTTTAATACTATATGAAATATGTAAATTTAGAAAGCTTTTCAATGCACTTGTATATGTAGTAATGTGATTGATTAATGTGTGAATTCTTTTTATACATGTTTCAGATTATTGTATTTACAAAATTTGTGGCTCCTGAAGAAGGCGTGTCCTACGCCGAAACACGCGTCGACTCCGAAACTATTAAAATGTGTAGAAGCCGATGATATTGTTTGTATTTTTATGTATGAATTATGATTTTAATTTTCTATTGTCAGAGTATATATCGTACTATAAATTGTATGATTTTTAAATGTGTTTATTAAATTTACATTTTAACTTTAGTTTGCTTTTGCTGTCATTTCATGCTGGTTGTTTTCCAATGTGTTACGGCCTAGGAGTTTTTTCACATACAATATTTAAAATCCACCCTGCCTTTACCCTTATGGTTTATGATGTCACCAGAATCCTTCAACTGCAATACTGGACTAGATTACAGTTATCTGTGACACTAAGGATACAAATAATACAAATAAGTGATAAGGAAATGAGGTTATAAGCCAAGCAATCAAGCTCAACACACATAGAAAACAGAGTCCTGCTGCCAGTTGTAGTTGGCATCTGGCCTTTTATTTACTCGCCTGGCCCTGTGTCTTTAAATATAGGCCAGTAGGAAAGGTGGCAATCCAACGCGGCAAACCAAGCATGGCACATAATCTGAAAGGTTGGGGAAACGCCGGCACTGGGAAAGTGGAAACAAGAAAAGGGGAAGGAGCAAGGACGTGGTGAATTTGAGGCACTGCAGCAGGCGCAGTGTATAATGGATACACAGGTGTTATTCACCAGCTCAGTCTAGTGGGTGAGGCAGCAGTAGCTACCTATGCAAGTGCCCATGATTTTAGTACCATCGGTGGCGCACAACCTGCCTCCTAGACTTTCCAGTAACTGCTGGCTTGCACCTACAGTAATGGACGGGAAGTAGAAGTGGTGGGGGAGCATGACCTTTCTGTTCACTACTTTCCTCTGTCTGTGATTTTCAATTTCAACTAAAACACATTTTGAGTTGTAAACTGTCAAAACCGAAACCTGGACATCCTACCTATATATCAAAATAAAGGATTCAAACAGCTCAGCAGCTGAACACTAGAACATGAGTAGGTACTCATACTGAGCTAAAAGTTAGGATCTAAGCCAATGTAAACGCACACTATTTTATTCTCTTCCAACATTTTGTACGTTATGAAGTAAGACTACACCTACTTTTTGATTTGAGGGAATCCAACACTCAGTGAGTTGATGGTTGAAGATGGCAGTAAATTAGTTGTGTGAGGGGCTGGAGCAGACCCAAACCCAGAAATCTGTGGAAATCTTCCAAATTGTAGTTCACTGAAACCTAAAAAGCCCCCACAAGGTTTTAAAACGCTTATAGAAAGCACACCATGTGACCCCAGAATTTTGACACTTCTGTCAGTATATGCTCACAGCTAATAAACTCAAGTACTAAACAGGGAAATGGTTGCAGAATTAATTGGTTGAATTTTTTAAGATGGCAGGTATTGTTCCACTGAGAAGAGCAGAAGAACCTGTGTTCTGTCAGCGGGAAAACTAAGTCGGAGAAATTGAACAATTAAATCTCAGAGAATGAAAGTCTTTCCTTTGTTTTTGAATGCATGTTTAAGTAAGGCTACTGTAATACATGTCAACAAAAACAGAAAGAACAAGCTCACTACCTACCTAACCCAGATTATTGAGGGGGTCTCTTACTCAACAAGGACGAAAAAACTGGAACTATATTAATATATATTTTTTAAAACACTCACTCATCAACCAAGTTGGTGAAATGCATCATCATTAGGTTCCCACCCTGGCTGCCGAATGCCTCCAGGGGGTGCCTCAACGCGCTATTACAGCAGAGCTGGATTTTTTGGTGAAGTAAATGTGAGACAGATTTAAAATGGACTCGAGGCCAACTACCTGAGGAGGTATTTTAATAGTGGGGGCCTTGGGCAGCTTTTAAAAACCGTGATGGATACCTCCAAGACCAGGGGTGGCTCCTCCTCTAAGGCAGAGGAGCGTCACCCCACTGCTCGGAGAGCAGAAAAAAAGGAAAATAAAATAACGTTATTTACATTAAATTCTGCTTTGCTACGGGGCTAGGTTAGGGCGGGGCTGGGGTCTGAGCCGGAGAGTAGTGATTGCACACTAAGTGCGCATGACTGGTTGGCCAGATGCCTTGCCCCAGCCAAAGCACATTGTGCACTTGGCATGCTCCCCACCAGGCAGCAATGCACAGCCTGGTGGGGAACATGCTAAGGCCCCCAGTCCCTACCTGAGCACCGAACCACAGCTCATATACCAATCCCAACCCTACAATGCAGCGGATTGGATTAGGAGAGCCCAAGCGTTTTCCTAGTTCCAGACTTGCCAGGAAGAGACGAAACAACGAAGAGGCGGCAGCGCGGAAAAAGGTATGTGGATTTTTTTCTTTGTGTATTGTTTTTCAAAAACCCACCCCCAATCTGCCCCGCCACCTGCGCTCCCTGCCAGCCGCTTCAGTATAAGACACCGGTAGTCTCCTGTATGAGCAATCATGGTCAACATGTTTCAGCCACTCCGGGCCCATGCGGGTCAATATGACTTTTGTCAGGACCGAAGGAAATGTTGCATGCACACTAAACATGCTGTGTAGACATTTTTCTTTGCTGGAACTTTTGATCATCCAATTGTCTAGATAAGGAAAGACATGTATGCTTTCCCTCTTTAGGTATGCATTTACTACTGCTACACTTCTGATGGACACACGTGGTGCTGTTGTTAAGCAGAAGGGTAGTACTTTGAACTGATAGTGAAGTCCATTTACCACACACATAAGGTTTCTTGATGTGCCAGATGGATTGGAACGTGAAAGTAAGCGTCCTTCACATCTAATGCAGCCAGGAAGGCGCCTTCCTGAAGTAGTGGTATTACATCCTGCAATGTTACCATATGAAAGTTTTCAGATAGGATGTATTGGCTTTGGGGATGCAAGTCCTGGATGGGGCATAGCGTTCCGTCCTTATTGGGGATTACGATTTATTGGTAGTGTACTCCTTTTCCCGGATGTTTGAGTGAAACTGGTTTTATAGCCCCTTTTTGTAACTGCACTTTTACTTCTTCCACTATCAGATGTAGGTGCTGTGGACTGAGGTTGACATTGTTGACGGTGTTGCAGAGTTAGGAGTCTTTGATGTCTGCAAGGTATTCTTGGGCATCGTAGTGTGTTCCTTGTCTTTTGTCGAAGTTGACTTTTGTTTGGAATGAGACGATTTTTATAGGTGTTTGGGCTCCGACTGTTTGTCTGATTACGAGGTCTTGTGTTCGTGTTTTGTAGGGGTTGTAGTCGATGACTGTTTTTGGCACCGATGGTTGCCTACTGTATGTATTCTTTCTCCTTTTGGCCATTTCGCCCGATTGAGATAGAGAATGTTTGTCTCTCTTCTTGGCTCGCTCGCGACCATAGCACAAGGGCTGTGGCGTGTCCTGGTGTAAAGGGGGAGGCTGAAATGAGATTTACTTTCTTTGGGGTGGGTCAATAGTACTCATTGCCCTTGGTGTGGTCTTTGTTTTTGGCCCGTCCCTGGATGCGGAGTCTGCTGCACATGGTACCTGAACTGTACATCCAACTCAGCTTCTGTTCTGTCTTTATTAGAGGTGATGTAGTGGGGGCTGGCGATGACATACTCCTGCTGGACCGGTGCCATTCCTTCTATCTCTCCAGGACTGTGGGATTTGTTGGGGGGAGAAATCCTCCTCAACTGCCATCTACATTGTGTCATTGTATGGGCTAGGAGTCGATCCCTTCGAATTGGCAGGGTCTTTTTGTTCTAAAAGCGGTTGCACTAAATGCAGCCCTGCTCCTTATGCTCTGGCGGAAGGCACAGTTTACAGACCTTGAGGGTATCTATGCGTACTTTGTTCTGCATTGAAGGCACTACCTGAATAGACCTTCCTTCGCCGCCATTAACCAGAGATAAATATTCCACGGGTGTGGCTGTCGACAATGTTTAAGCTTGGCTCTTTCACTAATACACGGTCCAAGGTATGCTGAAGTTTTGTGTCAGTATGTGTCCTTAATCTTCGATCACCCAATTCTTTTCGTCCATAGGTTTTAATGGGGGTCAAAACTGTAGAGCTTCAATACAATCCGTCCGGGCCCGATGGCAGAAAAAAATAAATATTAAAAAGAAGCTGTTGAACATGTGCAATACCTCGGGGAGGGGGTATGAAGCAAGAGCTCTGCCATAAAGATTTTCCTTAAGAACAACTTGCGAAATCCGGGCCCAACACTAGACGACAGGAGTGTGCATTGCATGTATATCTGCAGCTAACATGCTACGAATCTATGATTTTTAACATTTTATAATCTGTGATGTTACAATTAAGGCTACTGGTTCTCTGTTTAACACCTTGGCTGCTAAGGGGTTTTCCCGCTGGGTGCTGCAGATCACTGTTTCCCATTGTTCATGACAAGGTCAACTCGTCATAAGCACAGGGCAGGTAAAACCCATGACGAGTTGACCTTGTCATTAGCAGGGAAGTGGTTAAACAGATTACATATAAATACAAACAGAAAAATTGTTTTCTTCCATCTGTATTTCTAAATAGAAATGGCAAAATACGACCAAACTGGATTCTCGGATTTCGAGAATTGTTTGTCAATCCGTGCACCAGCCCAGGGTTGCCTCGCCATGCCACTCTTCCTGATTGCAGTGTATGCCTGCCCACTTTAACACCTGCTGGGCCATTAATCTTTGGTTGGCGCGGGAAAATAAGTGTGACCCAAAAAGGTCAGAAAGACCGGTGGCCTAAGCACATTAGGGAAATTAGGTTGCATTAGCTTTCGGACACTGTCAGCCCTTAAAATGTAAACTTTCCTCCGTAACTTGGCGCGCATGAAGAAACACAAACATTTCTGAGCGACAGACAGCCGGGGCATATCTGTAAGCCCTTTTTCAAGTTAAATCGTTTTTTCCCCACTGTGCGAGGAACTGTGTGGGATTACTGTATTAAAGTAAATTATTCAATTTCTACTAGGCAGTAGAAAGTAAAATAAGGCAAGTGAAAAACTCCCATTGTTTTCAAAGCAGAGACTGTAACTTATGGAAAATGTGGTTTGCATTAGAGAAAGACTTAGTTTAAAAAAATGTGAATTAAAAGCTGCCCTGTCTAACAGATATGAGGCGTTCAGTTCACTGGACATGAATGATTAACTGTGTGATGGTGAAAATGTCGAATGGAGAATAGCCAACCTAGTGGATGGCTGTAGGGTGGGCCCGACCACAGGACCAGGAGTAAATTACGATGACGGTGGTTTAGTGGCCGATATCCCCATACCAACCAGTGATGGAGTTTTAACTCTCTTGTCCAGGGAAAGAGACAATATGCGATGTGATATATCAAGGGGAGAGGCCGATAGGCGGGAAATTAGAATGACGAGCCCCATAAAGGAACACGGGGATGGCAACCAAGCAGTAACTGGTAGATTGCCAACAGGGAATCAGGACACTAATAGACTAAGTCTCGCCGCCCCCGTGAACAATATTGCGATCCTATACTGGAATATCGCCGGGCTAAGATCAAAAAGAGGGGACATTAACTGGGAGGCTTTTCTGGCAGCTTACCATGTTATTGCTTTGCAGGAAACGTGGGAAGCTACGGAAAATTATTACTTGGATGGTAAGCAATCATTCACTAAATTTGCAATTCCATCTACAATGGGGAGATCTAAGGGCGGCCTTCTGTTATTTAGTTTGAAACTACTATACAAAATTGTATTAGTAGGGACAAGCTCTCCAAATATTTAGGCAGTAAGACTGGAGGGCGATAACCTGCCAAATATCCTAGTGGTAAACTTTTATAATTCCTTTACCAGGATTGATGAGCTAGAACATTTACGAGCATTATCCGGGTTCTTGGAGGATTATGATGGACACAACACTATATTTTATTATTTGTTAGTCCTTGGTGATTTTAATACTCATGTTTGTCAAATGCACTGTTTAGAGAACATGGATTCTGAGAAGACCCATTTGGGGATACCGATTTTGAGCACACTAGGAGTGGGGTCTATCTGGGGAGTGTTTTATCATCAAATTACTTGTTTGCCCCAGTGCGAGGGGATAATCAGCACCTTGTTCCAACTTTCATTGGCAAGGTGTTGAGTCTACAATTGACTACATTTTTGTGTCATGCAGTCTGAGGGATTCACTAGGTCCCTTCACTGTAACACAGAGGCTTTAGTGACCACAACCCACTTACGCCGACAGTAAATATTAAGTCACTCAACACTGAATGTGCCACATCTACCATCTTAAATTCCAATATAGTCTCCAATAGCCAAGGCCGTAGGTTAAGGTGGAAGGTCATCACTCCTGGTGATTTTCTGGAAAACCTGTATAGTAGTAACAATACGGATCTGACCACCTGCTTAGATGGTAATTCAGTCCCAATGGACATTTTGGCTGTTTTTAATCGTATTACAGTACAGTTAGCACGAAACCTGACTAGGAAAAGTAAAATAAGGCCTAAGAAATTAAATAGCTGGTTTAACCAAGCTTGCAGCGACACCCACGTGGCACTTTTAGAGGCGCTCAAAGAGCCTGGCAAGGATTTACAGAAGGTTGCGGAGGCAAGAAAAGCCTTGTTGGACCGGCCTCGTGGCGTGGTCCCGCTCCCCCCGCCTGGCGGGCCCTGCCCAACATCGCCCCTGTCCTCCGGGCTGAAGAGACCCTCTCCAACCCTGCATGAGGGCCGCCACCATGGCCGACCCCCGCTCTCCCCCCAACGGCCCGTTAAAGGCTGAAACATGTCGACCAAGTAACACGCATGATAGATAGCAATTTCTTCCATGCTATCAGCATACTGCTTTTAATGATGCCAATTTGATGGTCAAATCCAATAAAGTTTCCTTATGTCATCAAACTAGGCATTTTTAACCACTAGGAGCACTTTTCCTTTATTTTCTGCACTGCAACTTTTCTTTTGCCCTGTCTGCTCACACCCTGTCTTCTGTGGGTTGGATGTTTCGACCTAAGGGTCCATGATCAGGCAACCTTAGACTTCGGCTGAGGATAAGCCTAAAGGACACCTTATCTCCCACTACCCAGATGACGATACTCCGCTTTTGAGTGGGCTGATGGGTACTGTTTTCTAGTCTCAAAGACTCTGTATCTTCTCTATTTCATCTCTCTGACATAATAGTGTCTTCTATTAAGATCAACTAGGATGCTATACCCAACCACCAAAGACTACATCTTCTCACACGTACATTTGACTTATTTTAGGTTGGATCATATCTTTATGTGTCAATCCCTACTGGGTTCCTTCCAGGTAGCGAAGATAATCCCAATCACTACATCAAACCATAGTTTAGTGACAATCAGCGTGTCTTGGGGATGTAGCGGGGCAGGCACACACAGATGGTATTTCACAATTTCGGTAACCAGGATCGGGGTTCTCCGGGAGGAACCGGGAGCAACAACTACTGATTACTTTGAATTATATCAACCCCAGGCCACAACACATCAAAACAACTGGGACACCTTTAAAGCGGTCCTTATAGGCAAATGTATTGAATTAAATTGCACATTGAATAAACTGAGGGCTAAGGAAAGGGTGGAGATGGTGGCCAAACTGGAGAAAGTAGCGAGAGACCAGAAGAAGGTGCCATCTCTAGTATTGCAACGACCGATATGAAGTGCAATGAAGGGGAAAATCTGATGGGCTGACCACATACTTTTATAAAATATACGCATCGGAGCTTATACCTCCACCTCACCTCTTTGTTAAATGCAATAGCGGAGGATTCCAATGTATCTAATTCGATAGCTGAGGCAGTAGACACCGTTATTCCCCAAGGCGGGGAAAAATCCCCAGGTTTGCGCCTCCTAAAAGCCTATTGTCCAATTAAATCAAGATCCTAAACTATTCTCAGCAATACTGGCCACAAGAATAGAAAACCTAATGCCTACACTAATCCACCCTGATCAATCTGGCTTCATAAAAGGGAGACAGATGCATGACAATATTCGGCGGACTATCCATTTGATCGAAAAAGTCTCCAATTTAGAATTCTGGCGATATTGGTGGGCCTAGAGGCCGAGACGGCCTCTGACAGGGTGGATTGGTCGTTCCTCTTTCTTAACATGGAACGTTTTGGCTTTGGAGAGAGGTTTAATAATATGGTCAGAGCGAACTATAAGCACCCACACTCAAGAGTCTACATCACTCCCATTTGCACTGAGCAGAGGCACAAGACAGGGCTGCCCACTTTCACCTCTTCTATTTGCCTTGAGCATTGAACCTCTGGCAATTCAGTTCAGGGCCAACCCGGAGATTAAAGGGATACAATTTGGGGGGCAGAACACAAGGCTTCGCAATACGCCGACGATATCCTGATGACAGATCCAGACCCTTCACTACAGGCATTGCAGGCAGAACAGAAGCGGTAGCGGGTTTCAAAGTCAACCTATCGAAATCCTTTATCCTAAATCTCACAACCCCAGAAAGGAGATGTCCAGAAGCTCCGGGAACAGACCCCTTTTCAGTGGGTCAAATGCTCCCTTCAATACTTGGGTATCCAGCTTAAACCATGGATAGAGGATAATGCCAACTACATCCCTTCGCGGTCTCAACTCCCACAAGATCTCTGTACATCTCTTGGCTCGTTCAGATAAACGTCATAAAAATGACAATGCTCCTATAGCTACTCTGTTCCAGGCACTCCCGGTTGACCTCGATCAGGACCTCTTGTCCAAGCTCTGCTCTCCAATTACTAAATTCGTATGGCAGAATGGGAGGTCTTGCCTTCAATTCCATACATTACGGCGAACGAAGAAAGGGGGGGTGGCGTTACCAGACTTCTCCCTGTACTACAAAGCAGCCCAACTAAGGGTGGTGGTAGAGTGGCCCAAGAGGGAGTCTGACAAATATTGGCTCCACATAGAAAAGGCAACAGTGCGTAGGTCGATATGAGATGTGCTCTGGAAGCCCAAAAAAGATAGGCCTGCCAACGCATACATTAGCACCCAGACACAAACCACCCTCAAGGTATGGGACGATGTTACGAGAGATGGGAGATAACCATCCTTCCCTTCGCCTTATACCCCTATCCACTTCAATCCAGACTTCCCCCAGCACTGCCAGAGGTTCCATTGGATGCATGGCGGGAGGGGGGCTACCTGATGGTCTTGGACCTTTTTCACAAATTTGACGTGCTTACATTTAAGAGCTGCCAAATAAAGTTTAATGTCTCAAGCAGCGACCACTTTCAATATCTCCAACTTAAACATTGGGTATCCCAGCCTTTAATTAGAGAAGCGGTCACCAGAGAACGAACCCCTATAGAACAGTTTGGACAGTGGGCGGGCACCATGAAGGGAGCGATCTCCTCTCTTTGTGCTTTGTTACTCTCGCGAGTACATGCACATGGGCACGCTACATGACTTTTTGGGAGCAAGTGGTCGGGAGGAACATCACAGAAGAGAATTGGAAACACTTACGGTCGGATATAGCCAAGAGCAATCATTAAGGTGCCTTGAAAGAAGCCCATTACAAGACACTTTTTGATTGGTACCTTTATCCCACTAAACTTAAAGATATTTCCAGAAACTTTAGATCCCTGCTGGCGGGGTTGCGGCCTTCTTGGGAACTTCTGCTACATCTGGTGGGACTGCCCATGCTGGGATACCCAATAGAGGGAGCACTTTTGGGCATTAGAGACCCAGACCTAGAACACCAGACGAGAGCAGATAAGGCAATAATGTGGGCCTGTCTAGGGGCGGGTAAAACAGCAGCAGCCTGGAAAAAGAGAGCAGCGCCAGCCCGGTTGATGTGGGACTCACTCTTGTGGAGAATACTCACCATGGAAAGGTTAGCAGATATTTTTAGTGATGAATACAAAAACCTTGAATATAAATGGGGCCCGCTGGTTGCCTTACTATTTTGGGGGCTCCCCTTGTCAGTATGTCCACCCTCCTTATGGAGGGTGCACCTATTTCAGTTCTAAGTGGTCAGGGTCTATGCCTGATTAAGCCACTAAACACACAAGGTCTCTCCAGGCGATACCGAGAACAAGCCAAGCTACAGGGGAGAGCAGTCCTATTACCTGACAAATGTCCAGCCATGCATTGAACCCACCACCACCAGGGAAGGGGGTGGGAGGGGGGTGGAAAGGGGATAGTTGGGACAGGTTTATAAAAATTGTTTGTGAGCAACCAGTCATACAGGACACTAGATATGTAGTTTTTCAGGGAGCATCCCTAAGATGCCCTCTGAGTGCATTTGGCATTAAATCCAACACTGGCATCAGTGTAGGTTTAATGTGCTGAGAAGGTTGATATCAAATCCCCCAGACTACAGTATAGCCATTCTGGTGGTTGGAGTTCATCATGGCAAAGTACCAGAACATATACTCTTTACGGATTTACTGCACTTACGTCTAAATGGAATTAGACACTGTAGGGGTACAGTGCTCATGCACCTGAACCCTCATCAGTGGTATAGTGCACCCAACTAGAGGGGTAGTTTAACTATGCCATAGACCGTGAATTGTAGGTATGACACACAGGGATGTGTGTCATTTTGACTTGTTACTTTGGTCTGCACCAAAACATGCAGGCGAGGGGGGGGAGGGAGAGGGAGATGCGTGTGGGTGGGTGTGGGTGTGTGTGTAGGTGTGGGGTTGTGGGTGGGTGTGTGTCTGTCCTCTAAGTGTTGCCCAATATGTGCTACAGCCCTTAGTCACAGTTGTCAGAGTGCCCTTGGTAGCTATGGTACATTTTACAAGGGACTGGCCAATTGGGTTTGAAAAAGTATAGTTTTAGGGAAAGAACATAGGCCCTGGGTACCTGGTTGGCAAGTACCTAGAGCACAATTAGTCAAAGAGCAGCAACATCAAGCAAAAAGTGGGAGTCGACCATTCAAAAATGGGCACTTTCCTACACATTGTGTGCACTAGAATAGTACTTAAAAAAAATAAAAAATGTAAAATGCATAATCACTTTCTAGTGATGCTTGAGTATGTGATTCATTAATGAAATAGGGTATGAAATTACACTATTGTCCCTGAACTCATCTTACAAGACTGACTGTTACCAGGAAACAATTCCTATGCAATCCTGCTCAGTGAGTTGGGTCTGGGCTGCAGCTCAACTGGATTTCTAATTCAGGTTGGCACACTGAATATGCTCTTGTTACAGGGGGTTAGAAAACGGACACCAGTGATTCCAGGGTGGGTGGGGAGGGGAGGGTGACCATAGAAAACACCTCGCTACCAAGAGAAATAGCAGTAACCAAAGGTAATGTCTCACCTTTGCCATTAAGCTTGAGTTTCATCGGGATCTGCCGAGCCATATTAAGCAGGTTATGCTGGAAAGCCTGCTGGATCAGTCTCTGCTCATCTTCTGTCATGTGTGCTTTCCTTTTCTCAGGTGGCTCTCCTGATCCCAGCCTCTCCTTTAGATGCTCTAGGGTGGCCATCCGGGCAGCCACAGCCGCCTGCTGATTTGCAATAGCAATAGGCACTGAAAAACGATTCTGCATTGACAAGGCCATGGAGTAGCCATCCCCTGCTGAATAAAAGGATATGCATGTGAATGGAAAAATGCAACAGTGACCACACATACATCAACATTTCTGATTTAACTGATCAGTTACCAAAACTGTAAATATTATAGGATAATATAATCCAGTTAAGTTCTCTGTACTCTGGACTCCTATTCAAAGTGAATGCAAGATTTGTCTGCCCACAACTCCACTAGCTCTTATTACATTTTGGCTTAGGAGTACTTTAATATCACCAAGGGGCATCTATTGGAGTTCGTCGTTCAGGATCTTTACAATAGGGCCAAGACCTAAACCACATTGAATTTAAAACTATTAACAGTTTCTTTGTTGTGTTCAACTTTCCAATGTTGTAGTGGCTGGTAGTGATCGGGTACCACTGCAGCCCTGTTCCCACCAATCCATCCCACCAATCTTCTCATAACTGCTGTCTTAATTCATATGTTTTGTGCTGGATGTATTTTATCCACTGTACTTTCGCCACCACTCTGGACCTCTAGCCCATCTCAACTTGGTGAATCATCCTCACCCAAAGAAAGAAGTAGAAATCTTTGTTCTACTACTCAGTTAAGGCTTCAGGTGCTTCAGCCATATGCTTTACTGCACAGAGTAGTTTGAATGTACATGACATTTTTTGTTTCTTTAATCTTCCCTGCTTAACCACCCACACTCACCCACTACCCTACCTAAGCCTCCTCATCAGAGCCCATTGTCTCCTGCCTCCGCCAGCCCCATGCCTGACTTTAAAATGGCGGCCAAAGAGGACGTCGCCTGACTAGAGCCTCCACCGGAATCACCTCTTTCCACCCCGTTAGGTACTGGAAGTTACGGGACGCACAAGGAGTTACAGGGGCACATGCCCCATCGTCAGTGTGTCCAAATCCTGAGATCTTACAACTGGGACACTTCAACAGAAAAAAAAAAAAAAAAAAAAAAGTACCAAACAAGGAGAAGGAAGAGAGTAGGAAATGATTTCTAATCACGTGTTCAACTGAGCCGCCCCGTCAGCCGGTCGCTTGCCCTCCGGGCCATCCTAGCGCCACTCCGCTACCTAATCAGGCTCCCCCCTCCACCTCACCCACGATGGCCCGGGACCAGCCCCCACCTCCTCCTCCAGTCCCTCTTGCCCACCTTAAACCTCACAGCCGGAACTCCTTCACCATCATTTTCCCCCCACTCCTCTCTACTAAATTGTGACGCACTTTCAAGCAGAAACTCATTCGCAATCATAAAGAAACCCTAATCACTGACATCTACCACTCGGCCTCCAATGGACCTACGAAGATGGACTTAATATTCCACACTGAAAGACCGGAATACTGGGTCTCCACGATTAGATCGCGGATGCTTATCGCCAAAACAACCTCCACTCTCCACAACTGCATACTAACCGCGATTCTCCCGTTCAGATCAGCTGGTAGAGGCTTCATAACCGTGACCATCATCACCAATGGCACGGTCCTCATCCAAGCCAATAACGAGAACCTGGAAGCTTTCGACTCCATATTTCCCACACTTAGGGCAGCCCTCCCAACCCCCTCTAACCTCGCCCCAACGCCGCCTCTGACCACGACCACAACTAACAGAGAAGACCCTGATACGCCCTTCTGCGATCCCTATCCAGCCCGACAGGCCCCCCCCCCACCCAGCCATACCACACCCCTACACACAGCCACCCAACATCAGCAGGACACTCAATCCCCTCCCTCTATCCCTTCCTCCAACTACCTCACCCAGCCTCAGTCTCCGACAGCCTCCTACGACAACCACCCCCACGCCAACAGTCGGCCTTCTGCCAACGAGCCGCATCCCCGCGAATCTCCCTACAATCCTCAATTCATCTATGCCCAAACCTCCTCCTGTCTTCCTCCCTACCTCCCCTTTGTCTAATCATCTTCCCGCCCCCCCGAACCCCCCTTCGTCCCTCTCACTGACCCCTATCGCCCAACCCTCCCTCGCGAATCCTACCACACTTGGCCCCACCCCGGTTGCCCACATCCCCTCCCTTGAGTCCATAACAAAACGGCTCGCAACCCTGGAAAATCAGGTCGACACTATCACCCTAGGTTTATCAGAAATCCTCTCGAACCTCGGTATAGCCTGTAACCCCCATAAACACTCTCCCCAGACCCCCCTGCACGCCAATACCATCATCTCCCAAGGGCCCTTAAAAGCCCTCAGTGCCCAGCCTCTCGATCCCCTCCCCAAGGTCCAGTGTTCCGATTCAAAAAAACCCGAAACAAGAGCCCCCTGCACCAGACCCGTGTTCTCCATCTCTTCTCCCACTTCAGCGGGCCCAAAACACCTAACCTCCAGGCCGCTTAGATCAGAAGCTCCCATGTCAGACAGGGAAGCAGACTTACTAGCCGCCACCTACGACTCCCCCATTGCTGATTCACCTAAATCCAAAATCCAAGTTATCACAGGTCACCGGAAAGTTCTACCCATCGTCAAACAACAGAGACTACCAGTCCTCACCGCTATACCCAGAGAGACTAAAGATAGAACCACCAGCAATCAGGAGAAATTCACCAACTGCCTCCTAATCAATTGCAGATCGGCCTCACTACATGCAACAGACTTAGCTGAAGCCATCCTCACTCATGACATTGACGTTGCGTTCCTCACGGAGACCTGGCTTAATAAGACATCCCCCCCCCTGCCTAGATATGCTGGTTCCACCCGGTTTCTCCCTCATCTCCAAAGACAGGATCAAACAACAACGAGGAGGTGGGGTCGCTATCATCCACAAGGATAGCTGGAGCATCACAGAAACCTCCTCCTTCGAGTACAACTCGTTTGAATGTCTATCCACCGTCATCAAGACAAAAGACAACGACTCTCTACTGTGCCACCTACTCTATCACCCCCCGGGCAGAAATAATGAGTTTGGAGAACAACTATCAAACCTGATTGCTCAAGACGCACTTGGCGATTCCAAAATCCTAATTCTTGGTGATCTGAACCTCCGATGGAATGAGACCCACAATCCTCTAATCAGATCGCTATCTAGCCTCCTTGATGATAACAACCTCACCCAACACTGTACCGAGGAGACTCATTACAAAGGAGCCACACTGGATGCCATCATTGCCCAAAAGAATTCTATCACGGTCAACCACATACTACCCGTTGATTGGTCAGATCACCACATGATCCTATTTCATATCAATCACCCCATCATCTCGCTTAAACCTACGCAAGACCCCCCCAAATGGTCAAGAAACCTCTCCCAAGTACCCCAAGATATCCTGGAAGGTCAGCTAAGCTCACTTCTTCCAAATAACACACTGCACCTCTCGACCAATGATCTCGTCGACCACTACAACGCGGGGTTAGTCTCCATACTCGACAATCTTGCTCCTCTAAAGCTCAAAAGAAGCAGAGCCACTCCATCCAGAACCTGGTTCACTGCGGACCTCAACACAGAAAGAAGAAACTTGAGAGCCAAAGAAAGAAAGTGGAGAAACAACCCTACCGCCATTCTCCGCCTCCAACTAAAATCTGCCCGCAGGAAGTACAACAACCATATCAAAAACAAAAAATCCAGCTTCTTCCGTGAGGCACTGGTCAAATCCAAAAACAGACCCAAAGAGCTCTACAACATAATCAGACAACAAACATCCAAACCCCGGCCCTCAACCCTGCAGGCATCCAAAGAACTCTGTGATAACTTCGCCAACTTCTTCAACGATAAGGTCTTAAAAATCGAACTGTCTCTAGACATCAACAACCCGCACCTCCAGAAGAGTAACCCGGCCTTCCCTTTGGCAATCCCAACCAACTCCTTTCCTTCCCCCTGGCTAAGCTTTCGCCCCGTCCAGGAAACTGAGATAATCTCGCTGATCTCGACCTCCAAACCATCAGCACACGTCTCAGATCCTTTTCCCCCCTCTCTAATCAAAAAAATGAAGCTTACCTTAGCACCCATCTGGGGAAGAATCATAAACAGCTCTTTACAAAGC
The DNA here is from genome assembly GCF_964263255.1 of Lissotriton vulgaris. Lineage (NCBI taxonomy): Eukaryota > Metazoa > Chordata > Amphibia > Caudata > Salamandridae > Lissotriton > Lissotriton vulgaris. The sequence continues at coordinate 91,472,269 of NC_141688.1, forward strand.
GGAGTGGTCCCCGATTGTCTAAAAATGGGGCAAGTCACTCCTCTGCTGAAAAAACCCGGTCTTGACTCAAGTGACTTGAACAATTTTAGACCGATATCCAACCTCCCTTTGCTTTCAAAAACACTTGAACGCTGCGTACTCCTGCAACTGACGCAACATCTGGACCACATCAACCTCCTGGACCCCCTCCAATCCGGCTTTAGACAAGGCCGCAGCACAGAAACCGCGATGCTGAACATCATAGATGACATTCATGGTTCTCTTGACGCTGACAAGTGCTGCCTCCTCATACTCCTTGATCTCTCCGCAGCGTTCGACACGGTGGACCACAAGCTCCTCATCATGACCCTGCAAGAAAGAGCCGGCCTCGGCGATGTAGTTCTCAAGTGGTTCTCCTCCTTCCTACATAACCGTACGCAAACAATAAAAATGAAGAACTTCACCTCCGAAACCCAGCAGGTCACCAAGGGTGTCCCGCAAGGATCAGTGCTCTCTCCTCAGCTCTTTAACATCTACATGGAACCGCTCGCCAAATTACTCAGGAACGCCAACATCCACTTCCAACTCTACGCGGATGACACGCAGATTTACCTGGAAACCTCTTCTCTTAAAGACATCCACAGACTTAACGATGTCCTAAATGAAGTTCAAGACTGGCTGACAAAGAATCACCTGAAACTCAACCCCGACAAGACAGAAACACTCCTCATCTCAAACAAAGAAGACAACCCTCAAATCACCGAGTGGCTAAAATCGATCGATGCTCTCAAAGGCAACCTCACGCTAGCCGACTCCGTTAAATCCCTGGGCTTCACCCTAGACCCCAAACTAACCCTGACAAACCACATCAAGAACTCGGCGAAAAGCGCATTTCTCAACCTCAGACTTCTGAACAAAATCAAACCTTACATTCCCAACAAGGACCTCAAACTAGCCACGCAATCTCTAGTTCTATCAAGACTGGACTATGGGAACTCAATCCTAACAGGCATCCCCAAATCGCACCTGGCCCCTCTAAAAATAACACTTCATGCGGCAGCGAGAATGATCACAGGCTGCAAAAAATCTGACCACATCTCCCCGGCACTCAAAGAACTCGAATGGCTCCCTGTGGAAATGCGGAGCACCTTCAGAACGGCCTGCCTCACCCACAAGGCCCTCCACACCGGCAAACCGGAATATTTGGCAAACAAGCTCAAAAAAGCAGGCCAAGCCAGAAGCTTGAGAAGCTCCAACTCCTTGCTGCTCATCCTACCAAAAACCAGAAAGAAGCGAACTGCGGACTGCTCGTTCTCAGGAAATGCTCCCAAAATATGGAACGCCATCCCCCCGAACATCAGAACTATACCGTCCTATTCAGAATTCAAGAGCCAACTCAAATCCTTGTGCCTGATCCGTTCCCTTGGTTGCGGGTAACCTGGATCAGCAAGCGTCCCCTGAACCCATGCAGTAACATTGAATCCTGCTACCAAGAAGTCCTACTGTCCGAACTTTTCCGCATTCCAAATTGTCGCTCGCTGATCGCTTTATTGGATTTGTGTCATGTTGTTCTCTTTTCATTCCCTCTATTGTAAAGCGCTCTGCTACCTTCGGGTCTTGTTAGCGCTATAGAAAACTTCTAAATAAATAATAAATAATGAGAATCCGTCTGCAACTCTACAAACTATCAGTGGGAGCAGCCTGTCTACAGTCCAGTGCATGGTTCTTCTATGCATTTATCCCCCACGATTCAGTGACTTGGGCAAGAGGGTTTAGTGATGGTACGTATTCTTGTCGGCCCCATCACACCAACCACTGATTCATTTCTGCCCCAGTTCTTGCCCACGTCTTCGGTGAAAATCTGACCCTCCTGCCACTTTCTCTACACAGTCCTGATACAGTGGCACCATGAGTACATGCTGCGCAGGTTGCTCGGTATTCTGAAATAAATGAATGGAAAAACAAGCAGCCAGGCAGGTGCCCTGTAGGTAGTTGCCAATATACTGCAGACTAGCAGAGTGAACTCCGTATTGCTCATCTACTGATCCTCACTGTGTAGATCTCTGATGGAATAAAAAAAAAAAACTTTTTTTCTTTTTCAAATAACATTCCAGCTCAAGACTGGCAGCAGGTGCAGTAAGGAAAAATGTTACTTAACGTGTACACAATTCCTGGTACCTAGAGTTGGCCACAAACATTGCAAGTTGAATTCATTTGAAGTTTACATTTTGGTTTTGATGTATCTTAAATCCTCCCAGAAACCCACGATGCACCAGGACAAAGACTCCATGCGAGACCCACCTCCACCCAGAACCCCTGCCTTGAACAGATGAGTAAATATTAAGTGGAGTGAAGGAAAGCAGGGCAGACCATATGTGCAGGTGCATCGTGATAGAAGACAATGTTAGTAAAGAAAAGCATCTGCCCGTATCTAGGGAGGTAGAACTTGCATGTGAACTGGCAGAACTTCAGGCTACTGAAAGAATAGTTAAGAGGTAAAGTATAGTTTCTTACCTGTCGGTGTATGTTTTGCAGCTGGAAGACTTTTCTGGATTCACTATGCTGTGCATTATTCCGCCATCTAGTGGTTGGGTCTGGAATTGTAGCATTTAATCTTTTTTTGTTTGTGGCCTGGTGGGCGTCGACATACCACCATTTGGTGTCTTTCTGTGCCGTTGATGTGCTTCCTCCGGAAGCTCCCACCTTTGGTCGCCATCTTCGGATTCAAAGAAAAAAAATGTATTTGCTTATTCCTCCTGTGTCATCTTCTTGGCAGAGGTGGGTTGGTTCACCAGTGATTCCAGAAAAGTCTTCAAGCTGCAAAACTACACCGACATGTAAAAAACTATACGTTTTGTAGCGTGAATTTTTTCTGGATTAACTTTGCTGTGCATAGACTTTATAGCGGTTTGCAAGTCCAGTGGTGGCTTGGTGGAAGACTAACTTTGATTTGTAAATAGATGCTGTAAGACCCTTTGTCCTATTTGTGTTTCTTTGTTCAGCTGAATGCCCACACATTAGTGCTTTATGAACGTGTGCACTGAAGACCAGGTTGCTGCTTGGCAAGTGTCCTGAATTGATGTATTTGCTAGGAAAGCCACTTTTGCTCCCTTTTTCCTTGAGTGAGCATGCGATGCTCCTTGCAAGGTTTGACCTGACTGTTTGTGACACAACTGTATGGCTTGTGCGATCCATTTTGCAAGGGGATTCTTTGTGACTGGTCGTCCCTGAAAACTGTCTGCAAATGAAACATAGAATTGCTTTGTGTTTCTGCATTTATTGTTCTCTCAATGTAGTACATGACCGCCCTTCTGGCGTCTAGGGTGTGCAATGCTCTTTCTGCTTGTGTCTTTGGGTTTTGGAAAACACTTGATATTTGTATTGTTTGGTTAATATGGAACTTAGACACAACATTTGGCATAAAGTGTGGATCTGTTCTCATGACGATTCTGTCATTATGTATTTGGAAGTAGGGCTCTTGTAGCGTTAGAGCCTACAATTCACTTACTCTATGTAGTGATGGTATTGCCACTAAAAACGCTGTCTTTAGCATGAGCATGTCTAAAGTTGCCTTGTGTATTGGTACGAATGGCGCCTTCATCGGTTGAGCGAGTATCACGTTGAGGTTCCTTATGGGTGGTGGCATCCTCTTTGGAGGTGCTATCTTCTTTGCTCCTTCAACGAAACTCTTGACCACTAGTGATGTGAAGAAACTTTTCCCTGTTTCTCCTCTCAAGTAAGCTACGATTGCTGCCAAGTGTAGCCTTATAGATGCGTAGCTTAGTTTCTCCTGTAGCAAATATGTCAAATATTTTAGTACTGTAGACTTCCTTGTGATCTTCCTTGCAAGTTTTTCCCCATGGCACCAAAGTGAAAAGCGTTTCCATTTTGCTGTGTAACACTTTCTTGTTTAAGGCCTTCTTGCCTCTCTGAGTACTGCCATTGTGCTCTCTGGTAGTTTGCGGTGGGAAAATTCTAAGTCCTCAGGAGCCATGCCGCCAGGCTTAGGCTTTTTGGTTTTGGGTGTAGAACCTTTCCGTTTTGCAGAGTTAGAAGGTCCTTCCTGTTGGGGAGTTTGTGCGTTGTCTTGCGACATTTCCATTATTAGTGTGAACCAGGTATGCCTGGCCCACTGTGGTGCTGTGAGGATTAGTGTCATTCGGCTGGTCCTGAACTTGTTGAGCACCCTGTGTAGCAGTGGTATCGGGGGGGAAAAGCATAAGCAAATGTCCCTGACCAGTCTATTCATAGCGCATTACCTAGGGACTGTGCACATGGTTGTCTGAATGCGAAGTGTTGGCATTTTGGGGTGTTGCATATAGGCCGATTTGCGGAGTACCCCATTTGTTAAAGATTTTTTGAATTTCTGATTGATTCATCTCCCATTTGTAGTATGCTGATGTTTGTCTGCTCAGTCTGTCTGCCTCTACATTGTCCTTTCCTGGAAGATGGATTGCTAATAGGTCTATGTTCCTTGGGATAGCCCATCTCCATAGCTCCTGGGCTAGGGTTGACAGTGTTACTGATTGTGTTCCTTCTTGTTTGTTGATATAAAACATTGTGGTTGTATTGTCTGTTTGAATCAGCACCCTTTTTCGTAAAGACCCTTCTGAAAGGCCCTTAAGGCTAGGAATGCAAATGCTACTTACCAGTATGCATCTGTTCTTGGCATGTAGGGCTGCTGACATTCATATCTGTGCATAGTCCGCCAGGAAGAGTCTTCGAAGTATCACGAGATAGGTGGCTCCTCCCCTGGACTACAGTGCGCATGGGCATCGCCTCCATCCCCAGATTGTTTTTAGCCATTGGCAGAGATGGAGTGAAGAAAGTGAGTGATGACCATGCTATGAGCATATGTGTATATGAATAAATACTGCAGCTGCTACAGGCGCCGGGGAGGAGGGTGGGCGATATGAATGTCAGCAGCCCTACATGCCAAGAACAGATGCATACTGGTAAGTAGCATTTGCAGTTCGAGGCATGTGGGCTGCTGAATTCATATCTGTGCATAGAATACATAGCAGTCCCTCCATTAACGGCGGCCGCCCGTGCCAGCTGCAGCAGTCTGAAAAAGCGTTTTTAGAACAGCCTGACCAACAGCTGCCTGCTGTTTGGAATGCACGTCTACACAGTAGTGCTTAGTGGAAGTATGTGTGGTAGACCATGTGGCTGCTCTACAGATATCTTCTAAGGGAATGTTACCTAGGAAAGCCATAGAGGCCCCTAACTTCCTAGTGGAGTGGGCCCTTGGTGGGATAGTGAGAGTGCGCTTAGCTTTAGCATAACAGATCTGAATGCACTTTACTATCCATCTAGCAATCCCCGCTTTGGAGATTGCATTTCCCTTGTGTTGTGTGGCAAAAGCAACAAAGAGTTGTTTGGTTTTGCGGAAATCTTTTGTCCTGTCCACATAGTACATCAAGGCCCTTTTCACATCAAGAGTGTGGAGCATACGCTCCGCCAGCGTCTCCGGGTTTTGGAAAAACACTGGCAATTCAATTGTTTGGTTCATGTGGAACTGTGAGACCACTTTGGGTAAGAACTTAGGGTTAGTGCGGAGCACCACCCTGTTAGCATGTATCTGGAAGAAAGGTTCTTGGATGGTGAGCGCCTGCAGCTCGCTTACCCTCCGTAGCGATGTAATCGCTACTAAGAACGCAACCTTCCAAGTCAAAAACTGTAGCTCACAAGAGTGCAGTGGCTCAAAGGGAGGACCCATCAGCCTTGTAAGAACCACATTGAGGTTCCATTCTGGAGCTGGTGGAGTCCTTGGTGGAATGACCCTTTTGAGTCCTTCCAGAAAGGCCTTGATAGCAGGGACCTTAAAGAGCGACAGGTGCTGCCTATTCTGGAGGTATGCTGCCATAGCAGACAGGTGAATGCGGATGGAAGAGTACGCTAGGTTACATCGATACAGGTGAAAAAGGTAACATATGATGTTTTGAATGGAAGCATCCAGCGGGTCAATGCTGTGGTCCACACAGTAGATGACAAACCTCTTCCATTTAGCCGCATAACAAGCTCTAGTAGTGGGCTTCCTTGCCTCCCGAATGATGTCCATGCAATCGGGAGGAAGATTGAGGTAGCCAAACTCTAGGACTTCAGGAGCCAGATCGCCAGGTTGAGCTGTTGCGGATCTGGGTGCTGAATGTCGCCATGGCTCTGCGTCAGAAGGCTGGGAGTGAGATGAAGCCTTTGATGCGGTACCACGGAGAGTTCCAGAAACGTGGTGTACCATGGTTGGCGAGCCCACGTTGGAGCAACCAGGATGAGAGTCATCGAGTGCTGCCTGAGTTTGCGTGCCACCAGCGGTATCAGAGGTGCTGGGGGAAAAGCGTACGCAAATCTGCCTGACCAGTTCATCCACATCGCATTGCCCTGTGATTGCGGGTGTGGGAACCTGGCGGCGAAGCTTTGGCATTTTGCGTTCTCTTTTGTGGCGAACAGGTCTATCTCTGGATGACCCCACTTTTGGAAGTACGGTTGGAGTACTGATGGATGTATCTCCCACTCGTGCATCTGATGGCTGTGTCTGCTGAGCAGATCCGCCATTTGATTGTCCTTGCCCGGGAGATGCTCTGCCATGAGGAAGATGTTCCTCTGAATGGCCCACTTCCACATGCTCTGAGCCAGATGAGACAGCTGTGGAGAGTGTGTACCTCCCTGCTTCTAGATGTAGTACATGGCCGTCATGTTGTCCGTCCGGATCAACACGACCTTGTTGCACAGATGTACTTTGAACGCCTTTAAGGCCATGAAGATTGCCATCAGTTCCAACACATTGATGTGCATCTTTCTTTGCTGAAGTGTCCATAGTCCCTGCACAGTGTAGTGGAGTACATGCGCTCCCCATCCCTGGAGAGAAGCGTCCGTCGTCAGGATGATCTGTGGGACAGGCTCCTGGAATGGTCGGCCCTTGCAAAGGTTTTGTGGATTCCACCAATGCAGAGAGTTGTACGCCCGACCGCTCACCAACACTAGGTCTGTCAGTTGCCCATGAGCCTGAGTCCACTGACGTGCAAGGCATTCCTGAAGCGGACGCATATGTAGTCTCGCGTGCGGGACAATGGAGATGCAGGAGGCCATCATGCCTATCAACTGCATGAACACCCTCGCTGGAAGCGAGTGTTGGGGTCTGAATCGTTGGATCAGCGCCTGGATACTGGCGATTCTCACTGAATTCGGCTGCGCAGTGGCTGCCAGAGTGTCGATTGTCGCGCCCAGATACTGTCGCACGTGGGCGGGCTGGAGATGGGACTTTGGGTAGTTCAGAGAGAATCCCAGATCGTGCAGGAGGTGAATGGTGCGTGACACGTGGTCTACGCACTGCTGTTCCGTCTTTGCCTGAATCAGCCAATCGTCTAGGTATGGAAAGACATGGACGTGCTGTCGACGGAGATGCGCCGCCACAGTCGCTAGGCACTTTGTAAACACTCTCGTGCCGTGGTGACCCCGAACGGCAGGACTCTGAACTGGTAATGCTGGTCTAAGATCTTGAATCTGAGATACTTTCTGTGGGAAGGATGCAGGGGAATATGAAAATAGGCATCCTTCAAATCCAGCGTTGCTAGGAAGTCCCCCTGTTGAAGCAGGGGAAGCACCTGCTGCAATGTGAGCATATGGAAGTGCTCCGAGTTGATGTACCAGTTCAGAGGCCTGAGGTCCAGGATCGGCCTGAGTGATCCGTCCTTTTTGAGGATCAGAAAATACAGGGAGTAAACCCCCGTACCCCGTTCTTGCAATGGAACGAGCTCTATTGCCCCTTTTTGCAGCATGACCAGAACTTCTTGCTGCAACAAGGTCAAGTGCTCGGTGGACATAGCACGGCTTCTTGGCGGTATGTCCGGTGGGATGGACGTAAGTTCTAGACAGTACCCGTACTGGATAAAAGACCTCACCCACCTGTCCGTGGTGATGGATCTCCACGCCGGCAGGAACTGCTGGAGTCTCCCCCCGACAGGTGTCGTGTGATCGGGGGGAAGTGACAAGACGTCACTGCTTGTTGGTGGTGGTGGACCTGGATGCATTGTTTCCACGTCCCCTGCCCTTGATATTGTTGCCTCTGTAGCCACCCCTGCCCTTGTTGTTGTTATACGAGGACTGGGTGTTACCCTTGTAGTATTGTGTGGATTGGGATGCCTGTCCCCTCGAGGTGCCTCTGGAATTGGAGCGGCGAAAGGAACTACCCCGAAACTGCTGACTTTGCAAAGCCCCCATAGATTTGGCAGTTTCAGTATCTTTTTTCATCTTTTCTAGGGAGGCATCCACTTCAGGGCCGAACAGATGGTCAGGATTTACTGTTTGCCCCAATAATGTGGTTTGTATGTCGGGTTTGAACCCAGAAATTCGAAGCCAGGCATGACGTCTAAGTAACACACTTGTATTGATAGCTCTGGAGGCAGTGTCTGCCACATCTAGGGCACATTTGATGGATGCATTTGTGATGAGTTTACCCTCCTGAATGAGCATCTCCCCCGCCTCCTTATATTGGTCAGGCAAGTGTTGTAGGATGGCCTCTAACGTGTCATAATGGGCCCTATCATAACGTGCAAGCAGGGCTTGAGTGTTAGAGATCCTCCAGATGTTCGCTGCCTGTGCAGCAATGCGTTTGCCTGATGCCTCAAAGATCTTGGACTCTTTGTCCGGGGGAGGAGCGTCACCAGTAGTCTGTGAATTCGCCCTCTTTCGAGCGTTGGAAACCACTAGGGAGTCCAATGGCAAGTGTCCCTTAAGATACGTGGGATCCGTGGGCGCCGCTTTATATTTCCTGTCGATGCGAGGATTGACCACGCGCGCCCGGGTGGGCTCCTTGAATACCTCCTGTGCATGCTTCAGCACCCCTTTAAGCATCGGTAGTGTTTTGACTTGTTTTTCGGCTACCGAGAAGGTGTCGACTAAGAAGTCCGCATCCACGGGGTCTGAGTGCAGTTCAACGTCATGGTTCGCTGCAGCTCTCTCTATTAATGCATTGAACGCCGCCGAGTCCTCTGTCGGGGACGTCTTAGCAGCGAAAAGTTGAGTGTCCTGCCCCGACTGCGGGTCATCTGTGTCGCCTCCTGCTGTCCAGGGCACCTGCTCCTCTTCCGGATCCGAGTACGCAGGATAGTTGTACTCGGCCTCTTCCTCGTCCACATCAGGCACGGGGGAATGGGCCGGCGAGTGTTCCAGGGCTTGTGGAGACAGAGGTTCCATCAGAGCCGAAGAGTCCGCAGAGTACCTTTTGTTCTTGAGCGGAATCTTAAAAGGTTCCAAGGCCGGCTCCGACGTAATCTTTCGTTTGAGGAGCGATAATTTTCCGGTGTTGGCGTCGATGAGCACCTCACGACGTTCCTCCACCGCAAGCGGCTGGAGCCGAAGCTTCGACACCACCAAGGCCGCCTTTGGCGTCAATACTTCCTGAGAGTGTCCGCTCTGCTTAGGCGCGAAAGCCTTCGGCGCCGACTTGGGAGGAAGGGTAAAACGAATGGGCGTTTGTTCCTTGGCAGGCTTAGGCGTGGGCCTAGGCACTACAGTGTCCTGGCTGTGAACCACAGTAGACTGTTGGATCCGCCTTAAGGATTCTCCCACCTTCTTTGTAAGGGATGCCGAGGGCCGAACCGTCTCGAGCGACTCTTCGCCTTCGAGAGCCCGGTCACCGGTAGGCGTTTTCTTCGGTGCCGACGCCCCATGGCCTGGCGCACCGTCGGCGTGACGCTTCTTCGGAGCCGTCTTCGGGTCCGCGACCCCTTTCGGTGCCGATGCAGCCGCGTCGGATGCCTTCACCTTCGGCGCCGACCCAGAGGGCTTCGGGTCGGCCACTTTTGCGCGGCTCTTCTGGTCGGCCATTTTGATGTGGCTCTTCAAGTCGGCCATTTTGGGTTTCGTGGAAGTTGACGCCTCCAGAACCTTCTTCACCGGCGCCACTTTCGGTTTCGGTTTCGCATCCGAGGGTGCGAGACCAGTTGGCTTCACTTTCGGTTTCTTGTTAGAAATGTCCGTGACCGGGCCCGGAGGCGGGGACGTAGGACTCATTGTTAGATCTTGGGTAAGGCCCGAAGGCGATCCCTCGACCTGGGCCGTATGATGGGGAGTAACCCCAGAGTCTGGTTGGGGATGCTCTTCCTCCGAGCTATCACCCATCGTGGCACAAGCCAGATCGTCGTCCCCTACCTCGTCGGAGGCTTCATCGCAGGCCTCCTCATCCGCGTCGTAGGTCTCTTCCTCGGACGCGGGGCCAGGGTCCGACCCTTGTACGTCGTCTTCTCCCTCGACCGATTCCTGGAAGATGTCATCGGGTGGGGGTGCCGAAGCCGACAACTGAGCCTGGAGCCGATTAGCTCGGCGAATCTTTAAAGTCTTCTTACTTCTAAATTTCGAACACGCCATGCAGGTGTCCTCACGGTGATCCGGTGACAAGCATGTATTGCACACGGGGTGCACGTCGAGGTGCGAATATTTAGAATGACACAGCGGACACTTCTTGAACGGAGTCCGCTCCATAGCAAATAGTGTAGTGTAGGCCCGTCCGCGTCGAAAGCACGTGGAAGGGCAGTAAGAGATAGGAGCTGAGAGTCAGTAAGAAACCCGAACGCAACTATACCGACGCCCAGCCTAAAGACCTTTTGGTCTCAAGTAAAACGTAGAACAACTATCGGTTCCGACAGAGGGAACCGAACACATCCGAACCCAATGGCGGAAAAAAACAATCTGGGGATGGAGGCGATGCCCATGCGCACTGTAGTCCAGGGGAGGAGCCACCTATCTCGTGATACTTCGAAGACTCTTCCTGGCGGACTATGCACAGATATGAATTCAGCAGCCCACATGCCTCGAACCACTGTTTTTAACTCTAGGAGGTAGATTTGTTTTATTGCATCCTGCTGTGTCCATAGACCCCTCATCTTGAGGTTGTTCATGTGGGCTCCTGACCCCAGTTGGGAAGAGTCTGTTGTAAGGGTCACTGTTTGGGTTGGTCGTGTAAAAGTTCTCCCCTGTGTTATGTTCTTCCTGTTCCGCAATGTCATCTCCTGAATAACTATTTGTTTGACAACCACTAGATCCTCCCAACTCCCTGTTGCCGGTGACCATTGTTGCTAAATCCATTCCTGGAATGGTCTTATGTGCAGTTGAATGTTTGGGACTAGATGAGTGCATGAAGCATCATCCCTGGTAGTTTCCTCATTGTCAGCTTGCCACTTGCAGTAAAGCTGTGTCTCCTTCAGAATTGCTACTGTCCTCTGAGCTTGGGAACACCTTCCCTACTCTCGTGTTGATTTCTGCCCTCAAGAAAATCTTCACTTTCTCTGGTGTTATTGATGATTTCTCCCAATGTATTGAGAAACCTAGTTTGAACAAGGCCCTTTCTATGTGCTGTTTGCAAAGAATGCATGTGCTTTCCCTTACTAACCAGTCATATAGGTATGGGTAAACGTGTATTCCCTTCCTTCTTAGGTGGGCTGCTACTGCTGCTGCTAGACATTTTGTGAGCACGCTTGGTGTTGACTTGAGTCCGAACGTTAGCACCGCGAACTGGTAGTCAACCTTGTTGATTACGAATCTGAGTAAGTACTTGTGTCTGTTGTTCATGGGGATGTGCAAGTAAGAATCCTTTAGGTCTATGGTTGCCATGTAGACTCCTCCCTGTATCTGAGGTATCCCTGTATCGGAGGTAACCTCAGATACAGGGAGGTCACCTGTTGTAAGGATGTCATTTTGAATTTGCGTTTTTACAAACTTATTTATGAACCTTAAGTCTAGTATAGGTCTTAATGTTCGGTCTATCTTTTGTATGAGGAAGTATGTTGAGTACACCCCCTTGTTCCTTTTCTTGTAAGGCACCCTCTCTATGGTATCCATGTGTAGAAGTTCTATGCTGTATCCGTATTGAATTACGTTTAATATCCATTTGTCGGATGAAATCTTCTCCCACTCATGGAAGAAGTTTCCTATTCTGCCTCCTGCTGGTGTTGCATGTCGGAGGTGATCCTTTTTGTTTTGTGCCTTGATGTTTTTGAATGTTTATTGGTTGTTGCGCCCTATGTGATCTTTTCAGAGTGTGCGCCTAAGTTGTAGTGCATCACTCAGAGGTGGGCTGCTGTCCCCCTCTCTGTTGTTGGTCTCTTCCTAAAGTGCGCCTCAAAAGGTTGGCCTCCCCAGTTGGTATTGCTAACCTTGCTGTTGTTGACCCTGTTGCAGACTCTGGTTGCCTCCTTGGTAACCTTGTTGAAAAGTCTGGTGTGAGGTTACTTAATGGTGGTTACCCCTACCTGTTGGTCTCCACGATGGTGTGCCCCTAAACATACCTCTGAATTGTAGAGCCGCCATGGACCTTGCGGTTTTGTTTTCTTTCTTCAGATGAGTTAGCTTGTCGTCAACAGTTGTTCTCCATTGAACAGAGTGTTCAAGATGTTACTTTGAACCACTGGTTTGAACCTTGAGATTCGTAGCCAGGCGCGTCTTCTTTCCATAACTCTGATCATCATTTGCCTGCTTGCCGTCTCTGCAGCATCTAGGGCTGATTTAAAAAATGTATTGCCCGTGTTTTTCCCCTCTTCCACCAAGTGGCTTGCCCTTCTCTGGAACGGTTCTGGCAGGTTTTTGAGCAGTTCGCCTACCTCCTCCCAGTGCTAGTATGCATGCCTATTGATCAAAGCGTTAGAGTTGGCTGTGCGCCACTGGATCGCTGCACTTCGTTCTATTCTCCTTCCTGTGAGATCCATTCTCTTGGTCTCCTTGTCTGGTGGTGGGCCCACATTAGTGGGTACACAAGCACTCTTTCTGGATGTGGAAGCTATTATGGAGTCAGCAGGCACTGAACCCCTACTGTACAGTGGGTCCTTGGAGGAGTGCTTGTATTTTCGTATCTCCCTTTGGTGTCACTGCCTTGCATGTGGCAGGTTCCTTGAAAGCTTCTTTTCCCTGGTCCAGCACACTTGGGAGCATGGGCAGGAATTGGCTTCTTGTTTGTGTGAGCAGCAAGTTTTCTAGAAGAACGCAGGACTATGGCTTCTCCCCCTCCAGCTGTATTCCATAGGTGTCAGCATCCTTCTTTATTACCAGATTGTACATCCTGATGTCTTCGTGGGGTGAAGGCCTCAAAGGGTATGTGTCTATCCCACCTTCTGGCGAGTCTGCGTCGAGATCTTGCCACTGGGTGTCTTGTGTCTCCGAGGTTGCCGAACCGTGATAAGTTTGGTCCACATCCTCTCCCTTTGTTTCGAAGTAGTACTCTTAGTCAGCCGGTTCTGGGGTTGTAGGAACATGTAGTTCCTCAAGGTCTTTTTCGGGAAGTGTCGAGATATTCTGCGGGACCTTGAATTGCTTCATTGTGTTGTCGAAATCTTTCTTGCGCTACAAGATGCTTGCTATTTCGTCTTCGAGCACTCTTTTCTTCTCGAGCTCCGATGCTTGTACTTCGGCAACAAGATCTTCTGGCTTTCTCTTGGCGCTTGTCGAAGCTTGCTTCACCCTCTCTTTCTTCAATGTCGAGGGGTCTCTCGTGACTGCTCTTTGACGACTTAGTTTTATCAAGGGTTTTTGCCATGTGGGAGTTCTTGTCAAAGGAAGCGACGGATTGTTTCTCCTTGGATGAGCTCGCGGTCATCAAAAACCGGTTCGCCAGTTAGAAGGCTGGTGTGTCGAAAGTTGATTTCCTGTTCTTCTGGTCAATTTTTATGGATTATTCTCTCCAAAGTTCTGGAGCTCCTCCAGTCTTTATCCAGACCCACCGACGGAAAAAAAGCCGCCACCACCTCCCCTCTCTCTCCCAGCAGTTTCACGGCCGACAGGCCATGTCTCCCTTTATTTTACTTGTCTTGTTGTATTTTACAGCACCACCGTTTTCTCTTTTTCTGTAGCAGTTGCCATGCTTCAACTCACGGAGCAGTGTACTGCTATATCACATCGGAGCAGCATGCCCTGTTTATTTGGCAACAGATCCATGCTCTGTTCGTGACAACAACCATTCTGCTCTGTACCGTACAGTAGAACTACGCTCAGTGAGAAGCATTCACTCCTGCTGTGCATCATACAACATATTTATTCTCAATGTGTATGACGACATCATGCTCTGCATGTTACCGCAGGTCTGCGCTAGTTGACTAGTAGCAGCGGGCATTTTTAATGTTACAGAGCAGCAGCTTCCTGCTGTGGATCATACAGAATCCGCATACTTAATTATCCGAGTAGGTTCCCTGCTCCGTGGAAACGTTTCAGCCTTCTTACTGTAGTGGTAGCATCTCGGAGGATGCATATTTCTGCGCGGAATATCATAGCGACCATCCACAAACCTCTGCTTGCACCCTACTTTGTTTCTTTCAGCAGCACTTCACAACTGGTTTGTGCATGCTTCTTTGTGTTGAGCAGTACCTCACGAAGTCTTCTTCGTTTCAAAGAGTAGTGCACTTCTTCATAAACTGCAGCACTCCAGCGCCTGTGTCTATATTTGCTCTGTATAATCGAGCAGCCCCTGCAAACGTGCTTGCATGCATTTTTACGTAAAACAACATCTTGACGCAGAAGGCATCTTCAAAGCTCTGAAGACTTTAGATAATGTGGGACCACACTTGGTTTATTCAAATCTTGCGTATCCGTTAGAGGCGTTTGAAGCATAATTTCACTGCTTTCCTTGAAGTGATTGTGGTTCAAAGTTCGTACATCTTGTGGTAAGCCAGGTCATATAATTGTACATTAAACACAAATGGCCTTCCCTTCAAATAATACCTTAATTCGGCACTCATCATTGCTTTCTTTGGATAATGAAAACAACTTTCGTTGTTAAATATATTGGACCTCTATCACGTGCTGTGTGTTTAAGAGGACGAGGCTGTAGCGCAGAAGGTGTCATGCACTCCGCAGCTTAAGAAACCTGTTTATCTTTAGCGATGCTAATAAGGATGAATGTGGTGATTCCTTGCTGTGAAGAAGCCTTAAGCCGCGCGGTCATTTGTTAATATTTACGACGTCAGCCATTGTGCACGTGAAATCTTCAGAGTAGCGTTCCCGTCTTTCCTCTGATCTGGGCCAGCATACAAGGAAGTAATTTAGTTTTCATTAATACTAAGGTCACGTTACTGACAGATTTGATGCAGTTCTGTTTCCTGATCTGCCCGTGCCACCAGTCGCGTAGCTTTCATTTGTGCGGCAGGTGCAGTGGCACCGGGGCACACTGCACTCATGTGATTGCTGTATTTCAAAGTTCAAACAGAGGCGACGGAGTCTTTTCTTTTCTTGCAATAGGGCCCGCGACCCACGGGCTACGCCATTGTGTGCCACCCTCCCTGGTCTGCAGTCACAGACTCGTGACTTTCCAGTCACTTCTGTGTGTTTGCGACTGCAGAGTGCGGGGAAGTTTTCTGCCAGGGCGGCGCTTCTTTCTGCAGCAGTTCCTTCGGCCTTGTGACCGGGCTGGGTATCTCTTGCGCAGAGCGGCACACATGCAGTCTTACAGTTCTTTCCTGTCCTCCTATGAAACCATCTAAAATGGCACGTCATGTACTGACTTTGTTTGGCTACTAGGGTGAATTAAGTGTTGTAAATATTTAAACAAATTAGAATAATTAGCCAGCATGAAATGTGTTCACATGTCGCATGGCAGTGCATTTTCACATAAACTAAACGTTTGTATTTACAAGCCTGTATCTTTTTATAGTCATGTGAATACAACACATATTACATTTCAAATGCTATAGGTGTCACGTTTGCAAAAAGTTAAAACTATTGGCATTGTAAATGACAAAGCTATTAATTTTGATATTTTCAAGACCAACACATAAAAAAAATTGTCATTTACAAATCCAATAGCTCCAACTTTCCTAATGCGAGACCTATTGCATTTCCAATGCTTGTTGTTTTTACTTCCTAATTACATAAGTGTTGTCTTTGTGTTTAGAGCCTAATGTCATAGAAGGATGCTTATGAAGGTACATTCCAGCTTTATCAGCGCTGATCTTCTAATTCTGCTGTAAATTCATTTCCAAGTAGCCTTGTTTAGCGGTCTACTGCTATTTCATTACAGGTCACATGACCTCCGAATAGAATATAATCAATGTACTCTATTCAGTCCTTCCTTCCTTCCTCCCTCAAATCCCCCTCCTTTACTCCCTCAAAGGCAAGAGGCTGGCAGCCAATGCTAGGCCAATTAGCTTTTTTTGGTTTGTGTTAGTTAAGATCTTTTGATTTTACTATAATTAGATTTAGAACATACTTACTTACATGGGTTTTCAGCGAGACGTCATCCCTTGCCCTAGAGTCATCCAAATTTTCTTCCACCCACTCCAGCATCCATCAAACGGCAATGCGCAAGTCCACTTCTGCCACTGTCTGACAACTACAAGTTGCAGCATGCTGCCCTTTCATAAGAAGCACACCCAAACACAAACTAACTAGCTCACTTCAGTGCCAAGGAGTCTATGATCAGGTCTTTTTTTTTAGATAAACATTTTTTTTGCATGCAAGTGATTTGTTTAGACTGATGAGGGCCCTGTACGCGGCAGTAGCAGCTATGGCCCTGGTAGAACGAGCACGCAGTCAGCTATGGCCCTGGTAGAAGAGCACGCAGTCAGCTATGGCCCTGGTAGAACGAGCACGCAGTCAGCTATGGCCCTGGTAGAACGAGCACGCAGTCAGCTATGGCCCTGGTAGACGAGCACGCAGTCCTTGTGGAAGTTGCTTTTGGGCAAGTAAGTAGTAGATTTGTATGCAGAGCCAGATCCAGCAGGAGATTATTTCTACTGCACTGCACTGCCTTCCTTTTTTGTTTGCCCCAGCGAACCCCACAAACAGCTGATTTTCCACCCGGTGTTCTTTGGTATGATCGATGTAGAAGCTCAGCACTTTCTTGGAGTACAAGCGCTAGAGACTCTACTCCTCCTTAGATAGGTGAAGTAGAGTATAAAACATTGCCAGGGTGATGGTTTGGCCGACATGGAACAGGATTAACTTTCGGCAGGAAGGATGCCACAGCACTAATTTGCCTGGGGAAAACATCGTGCAAGTCGGATTAACAGAGCTTGAAGCCAAAGTTAAAGGAGTCTTAAAATCGATCTAGAGAGTGGATTACTGTGTGTGTGGCCATTCATGGCGAACAGAGTATATGTTGGCACTGAGCCTGCACTTGGTCAGAAGAACTAGGGAACCTACAACTGGGCCATACTTTGCATAAGATTGCAAAAAAGGTATCACAAGGAGTGTGGGAAAAGGTATCTTCAGGCAAAGCTTGGGCATTTGGAGTTTACAGCGGTGACAAAAAGAGCACTCTTGGATGTATTCCATTGTCTAAACCACCTTTGAAGTTCTTGGGAATTAATTTCCCAATTGTGTATTCCTTGGTGTGTCCTGACTAAATTGCTGATAGCGCTAACAACTGATCTTCATTTTCTGCTGTGTCCAGCTAGCTCGAACTGTCAACTTGCTTAGATTGGAGGAAATAGCGGGGGTGTGTGAACATGTTAAAACATTCACATATTAGGACATATTTCAGGGATTGTATGAACAGTGGCTGGTCTTGAATCATTTACATTTTGAGGGTTAAGTAAAGAGCACTTTCTTTTGTACTTTATAGGTTAATATGAAACATTATTTGTCCTTATTTTAGTCAAGCTATCAACTTAACTAAGGTTAAACAAGGATCAATATATTATCTCCCTTTTTATCCTTTACAGATCTTATCTAGAGTGTGCATGAGCTGTCTTGAAAAGACGTGTTGTATTTAATCTGTGTACTTCAGTCCAACCATAGGCTTATCATTTGCTCGCTCCATTGTTGCTCTCAGATCCTTTGTCCCGGTTTGTCCGTGGTATGCTTATGTCATGCCTCTTCTTATGTAGCCCTCCCGCAGAGAATTGGACAAAGTACTTGTATCCATCCACTGCTCCCGTTTTTGGAGCTACTTTTTTCTTTGTTTCAGCACTTCATATGAGTGCTTATGTTTTCAAGCACTCGCTCTGACCTCTGTCTGCACCCTCGCCTCTGAATGCTGAAGTACTTAATACTTCCAAGGGAATGACCGAGTCATTTGCCTCTTCGGCGGGCATCGTTTCCTTTGACCCACTCCTCATTACTTATGATGAAAATGAATACCTTTTTACCGTTGGAACAGTGTTAAAAATGTAATTACAATAAAACGAAATTTAGACAGTTGTGGTGCCTTCGCATTACAACTGTTGTGCTTATATTACCTTACTTCATTTTTTTCTTTGGCTCCGCAATCGAGGTAGGCCTCTTGGGGCAGCAAAACCTGCAGTTCTCTCTCTATGGGGCGCGGGAGGAGTCTTGTTTTTTTATTGTTTCCCTCCTTGTCAGTACCTTCTCATCATTGCTTGCCCAAGTGTGCCTTACTTGTGTGCCTTACTGCTTGGTGAGTGCCCCCCTCCCCATTGCTCGTTTTTAGGTCTGGTCTGAGCCAATGCGCTTGCGCATTGCTCCGGCGAGATTATAGTAAGCGGAAAAGAAAAGTGATCTATGCGCATGCACACCATCGCCATCCACATAACACACCACCATTTGTCTGTGCCTCGGCACAGACTTCAAAGGAAGCCGCTCCCCCGCCGCACCCCCCCCCACCCCCAATCAGACTTCAAAGGAATGCGCTCCCAAACTTGCTGGCCTTGCTCTCGTGAGCCGTTATTTACTTGTTTTCA
This sequence comes from Lissotriton vulgaris, assembly GCF_964263255.1. Classification (NCBI taxonomy): domain Eukaryota; kingdom Metazoa; phylum Chordata; class Amphibia; order Caudata; family Salamandridae; genus Lissotriton; species Lissotriton vulgaris. Next base: position 91,490,865 of record NC_141688.1, read on the forward strand.
TGGTCTGTTCTTCATCCAGCTCCCTCTCTCCTTACCTCTGTTTCTTCCCCTCTCTCTCGCTTTCAACCTTGTTGTTTCATTTTGTTTGCCCTGGCTCTTCTCTTCCATACAGGCTCACTTCTGTTGCTCGCTGCTTTTGCTCCTTTTGAATTTTGGCCTATCTCCAACCTCCTCCCTCGCTGATCTTGGATCTCGGCCCCCTCCTCCTCTTTCCTCTCTCCCTCGCTTACTGTTCCTGTCTCCTATTCATTCATCTTCCTCATCCAATTTACCACCTCCATCTCGCAGACTTACTTCCATTCTTGGCTAAGAAAATCATTGCAGTATTGATCTGTGCACTCGTCTCTCTTCATAACACATCCCATGCTTTGTTAATCAATGTTATATACATAACAAGGGTTTTGTTTACAGGGCTATTAAGAGGATACTTTACTCAGGGACACCGCCACATCCCTCGGGGACACCGCCACATCCCTCGGGGACACCGCCACATCCCTCGGGGACACCGCCACATCACCCGGGGACACCGCCACATCACCCGGGGACACCGCCACATCACCCGGGGACACCGCCACATCACCCGGGGACACTGCCACATCACCCGGGGACACCGCCACATCACCCGGGGACACCACCACATCACTCGGGGACACCACCACATCACTCAGCCCAACCACATCATCACTCAGCACCACAACAGCACTGTCCTTGCTTGCTACCAACAAGCATTGCATAGCCAATAGGACTCGCATTAGGAAAGTGTAAGCTATTGGCTTTATGAATAACAATGCTATTAATTTAGATATTTTCAAAGCCAACACATTAAAAAAATGTGTCATTTACAATACCAATAGCTCACACTTTCCTAATGCGAGAACTATTGCATTGCAAATGCTTGTTTAGATTGAGAATGCAGGCAGCGTAGGAGTACTTTTGCTTGCCGGTATCTTAATAAAACACTCAAAAAGTCCCTTTCTTCTTTGTGTTGTCCCTTTGATAGAGCGCCTAGACAAGTACTGAATTGACATTTATTTGTGTGTCCTTCTGCTGGTGGTAATTGGTTTGAGGTACTTAATTTTTTCTACATCCCCACTGCTCATCCCGCTCCATTGCTTGTTGCCCCCATCCTCCCTCCTCCCGCGATGTTGCTTATTTCTTTCCTCTGCTCGTGCCCCTTTAATTTCAGAGGGGCGTTGACTTCACTCACTTTCAGTCAGTAGCACCCATTTCATCTGAAAATCTTAAACTGTTATTACTGTCAACTCCAAGATCAACTCTAATATAAAGAAAAAAGGTTCCTTGGTGCTGTAGAACTGAAAAATAGCTAGATCAAGTGAGCCTGTGATGCTTTTAACTTGTTTACGCACACAGTTGTATGCACGGGTTGTTTCTATACATTGACTCCTCAATCACTAAATGTGCTTTTGCTCACTGCTCAAGCTACCGTTCCTGTTTGTTGTTTTAACCCCTTCGAAGCTAATGACGAGCTGGGCTCGTCATGGCGCTTACCTGCCGTGCGCGGATGACAAGGCCAGCTCGTCATGAATTATTGTGATTTTGTTTTTTCAGCGCAGGGCGGGAAAACGCCTAGCAGCCATGTATATGCAAGCAGACTGTTAAAATAAAGGGTGGCGATCTTTGCACTTGCAATTTACAATGAGACTTGCTAAAGTTAGATATTTCTTCTGCAAGTTGCCTCGGTGCCAAAGACCACCTACTTTCTTTAAAGAGTTTGTCGATTACAAAGAGGAGCTCACTGCATTATATGTTTTTGAAAACCAGCGACAAACTCACTAGAAACCGAAACCACACTGTTTTAGTAAAACGAACACAGTTGGCAGAAATATTCACAGTGCCGTGACTCAGTGCCTACTTTTAAGGTAATGTTTCTGGTGAGCGGGATAAGATCTTGCTGCAAACATCGGAGTATTTTACAACAAATCCTTTCAAAGTCTCTAAAAGGAGTACATTGTGACAGTGACACCCATAATCTGCATTTCTGTAAAGCTCACAGATGCCGGATACCAGGCGCTGTGTAAAATGCATAGCATCCTCATCATCGTGTGCTATTTTGAAGGACATTGTTCAGACCTAAATTAGTGACTGAAAGCAACTAGATTTTTTATAACACTTGCATTAAAGCACTAACAACTGCTTTATTTTAAGACGCACGTAATGCAGGTTTTGTCAAAAGAATCTGATTAGAAATGGTTAATTTCAGTGTTTATATTAGGGTATGCAGGATTCACAAAGTGGCCAGCCTTAGTAATATTCAACATACCAACACAATAACAATGGTGGACTTTAAGACGGGAAAAGTCAGCTGGCTGCGCACCGTATTGCTGGTAGGGCTGGAGCAAAGTCAGTCACATGTACAGACCAGTGGCTCTACTACTAAAACTGGGGCATCGTCAATAACATGGCCAGGACTGTGGTAATCAAAGGCTGGTAGGACAGCCGCAAGCAAGCCTGCTGGTCCGGTAATGCCCGTTAATGACAATATGACTGACGCAGAGTTAATAAAATGTAAGCCCCATCTCTGAGACTGACTTTCCAATGCCTGTTGGACTTTTACACACCCTGCCCTGGGCAAGCAAACTTACTGATATCCAAAGAGGCCAGTCTGCCCCTTTACACGCCACTTCAGGTTTTTGACGTTTGAGACGGTACTTGACTTACAAGTTTATACTGATTTATTTTTTAAATGCCATTTTGTAGCTTGCATATTATTCGCTCTCCTTGTTGACTTTAATAGCTTTTCCTGTCGCCCAAGGAATATGCTACTACCAGTATGCATCTGTTCTTGCCATGTAGGGCTGCTGACATTCATATCTGTGCATAGATCGCCGCCTAGTGTTGGGTCCGGATAATTGCACATTGTTGTCCTGGAAGAGTCTTCGAAGTATCACGAGATAGGTGGATAGGTGGCTCCTCCCCCGGACTACAGTGCGCATGGGCATCCTCTCCATCCTCAGATTGTTTTTCGCCACTGTGGCAGGGATGGAGTATGATACAGTAAGTGATGTCCATGCTAAGAATAATTCTGAGTGCTACAGCTGCGACAGGCACCGGGGAGGAGGGAGGGCGATATGAATATCAGCAGCCCTACATGCCAAGAACAGATGCATACTGGTAAGTAGCATTTTCCGTTCGAGGCATGTGGGCTGCTGAATTCATATCTGTGCATAGAATGTATAGCAGTCTCCCCCTTAGCGGTGGTTGCCCGTGCCAGCTGCAGCAGCCTGAAAAAGAGTCCCGAGTACAGCCTGTCCTACAGCTGCTTGGAGTGTACATCCAGGCAGTAGTGTTTGGTACATGTATGTATGGTAGTCCATGTGGCTGATCTACATATGTCTTCTAGAGGAATGTTTCCCAGGAAAGCCATGGTTGCCCCTAACATGCGTGTGGAATGCGCTCTTGGGGGAACTGTTAACGTGCGTTTAGCCTTTTGATAACAAATTAGTATGCACATAACAATTCATCTGGCTATACCTGATTTTGAAATGGGGTTGCCTTTATGCTGTGGTGAAAAGGCAACAAACAGTTGTTTAGTTTTTCTGAAAGGTTTTGTCCTGTCTATATAGTACAGGAGAGCTCTTTTAACGTCCAGTGTATGTACAGCTCTTTCTGCCACTGAATCTGGATTTGGGAAGAACACTAGCAGTTCGATAGTTTGATTGATGTGTAACTGGGATACCACCTTTGGCATAAATTTAGGCTTTGTACGCAGTACTACTCTATTTGCATGAATTTGTATGAATGGCTCCTGAATAGTTAGGGCTTGTAGCTCACTAACCCTTCTAAGTGATGTAATCGCCACTAGGAAAGCCACTTTCCACGTTAGGAACTGTATCTCACACGAGTGTAGAGGTTCAAAAGGTGGTCCCATCAGTCTGGTTAGAACCACGTTCAAGTTCCAAACAGGTGAAGGTGGGTGTCTTGGAGGAATCACTTGTTTGAGTCCCTCCATAAAAGCTTTAATAGCAGGAACTCTGAAGAGTGAAAGGTGTTGCCTGTTCTGAAGATAAGCCGCCACTGCAGCTAAGTGTATACGTATGGAGCTATACGCTAGATTGCATCTATGTAAACGTAACAGGTAACATATGATGTTTTGAGTAGATGCATCTAGCGGATTTATGTCATTATTGGTACAATAGATGACAAATCGTTACCACTTCGCCGCATAGCAAGCTCTGGTTGTAGGTCTTCTTGCCTCCTTGATAATGTTCATACAGTCAGGAGGCAAGTTCAGGTAACCAAACTATGACTTCAGGAGCCACATCGCAAGGTTCAACTGTTGCAGATCTGGGTGCTGAATGTCTCCATGGCTCTGCGTTAAAAGCCTGGGTGTTAATCGCAGCCTTTGATGAGGCAACACGGACAGTTCTAGGAACGTGGTGTACCACGGTTGCCTCGCCCACGTTGGAGCAACTAGGATGAGTGTCATGGAGTGTTGTCGCAGTTTGCGTGCCACTAGTGGTATGAGCGGGGCTGGTGGAAAAGCGTACGCAAACCTGCCTGACCAGTTCATCCATATCGCATTGCCCTGAGACTGTGGATGTGGAAACCTGGCGGCGAAGCTTTGGCATTTTGCGTTTTCCCTTGTGGCGAACAGGTCTATTTCTGGGTGACCCCACTGCTGGAAGTACGGTTGTAGCACTGAGGGATGTATCTCCCACTCGTGCATCTGGTGGCTGTGTCTGCTGAGCAGATCCGCCATCTGGTTGTCCCTGCCCGGGAGGTGTTCCGCCATGAGGAAGATGTTTCTCTGAATGGCCCACTTCCACATGCTTTGCGCTAGATGTGACAACTGTGGAGAGTATGTCCCTCCCTGCTTCTGTATATAGTACATGGCAGTCATGTTGTCCGTCCGGATCAACACGACTTTGTTGCACAGATGTACCTTGAACACCTTCATTGCCATGAAGATCGCCATCAGTTCGAGCAGGTTGATGTGCATCTTCCTTTGCTGTGTCGTCCATAGTCCCTGCACTGTGTAATGGAGGACATGCGCTCCCCAGCCCAGGAGAAATGCGTCCGTTGTCAGCACGATTTGTGGTACAGGCTCTTGGAACGGTCGTCCCCTGCAAAGGTTTTGTGGGTTCCACCAATGCAGAGAGTGGTATGCACGACCGGTCACCAACACTAGGTCTTTTAACTGTCCGTGAGCCTGGTTCCACTGCCGTGCTAAGCATTCTTGAAGTGGACGCATGTGTAGCCTCGCATGAGGGACTATGAAGATGCAGGAGGCCATCATGCCTATCAACTGCATAAACAACCTTGCTGGGAGCGGGTGTTGAACCTGAATTTCTGAATCAGCAACAGAATACTGCTGATTCTTGCGGAGTTTGGCTGTGCTTTTGCTACCAGAGTGTCTATTGTCGCTCCTAGGTACTGTTGTACGTGAGCAGGTTGGATATGAGACTTTGCGTAGTTTAATGAGAATCCGAGCTTGTGCAGGAGGTGAATAGTGTGCGACATGTGGCTGGCACATTGCTGGACCGACTTTGCCTGGATGAGCCAGTCGTCCAGATAGGGGTAGACGTGGAAATGGTTTCTCAGGTGCGCCGCTACTGTCACTAGGCACTTGGTAAACACTCTGGGGGCTGTTGTCACCCCGAAAGGTAGTACCTTGAACTGGTAGTGCCGATTTTGTATGGTAAACCTGAGATACTTCCTGTGTGCAGGATGTATTGGTATGTGGAAGTACGCGTCTTTTAGGTCTGGTGTTGCGGGGAAATCTCCCTGACTGAGCAATGGTAGAACCTGCTGTAAAGTGAGCATGTGAAAATGTTCTGAAAAGATGTATTGGTTTAGGGGCCTGAGGTCCAGTATTGGCCTGAGAGACCCGTCCTTTTTGGGAATTAAGAAGTACAGCGAGTATACCCCTGTACATTGCTCCTGTATAGGGACAAGTTCTATGTTGGGACTGCAAGGCACCCATGGACTTGGCTGTCTGTGTCTTTTTTAATCTTTTCTAAGATTGTGTCCACATCAGGACCAAAAAGATAATCTGGGTTCACAGGCTGATTTAGTAATGTGGTCTGAATCTCAGGTTTGAATCCGGAGATGCGCAACCAAGCATGCCTCCTGAGCATGACACTTGTGTTGATGGCCCTGGCTGTAGTGTCTGCTGCGTCTAGCGCACACTTAATGGATGCGTTGGATATGAGTTTACCCTCCTGGATTAGCATCTCTGCTCCCTCCTCGTAGGCTTCAGGCAAATGTTGTAGCAGTTGCTCTAGAGTGTCATAATGTGCCCTATCGTATCTGGCTAATCAGGCCTGTGTATTAGAAATCCTCCAGATATTAGCTGCTTGAGGAGCCACCCTTTTCCCAGAAGCTTCTAGTACTTTAGATTCTTTGTCTGGAGGAGGAGCATCACCTGTAGTTTGTGAGTTGGCGCGCTTATGAGCATTTGACACCACCAAAGAGTCTAACGGCAGCTGTCCCTTAATATATGTAGGGTCCACAGGCGCCGGTCTGTATTTCCTTTCAATCCTGGGGTTAATAACCCTTGCCCTAGTGGTTTCCTCGAAAATGTCCCCTGCGTGTTTAAGGACACCCTTTAGCATTGGCAAAGTTTTAACAGATTTCTCTGAAGTGGAGAAAGTGTTAAACAGGAAGTCCTCTTCAACTGGGTCAGCATGCATGTCCACATCATGATTTAGTACTGCCCTTTCAATTAAAGCATTGAACGCAGCTGTATCTTCCGTTGGTGAAGTTTTCACAGGATAAGAGGGAGTATCAGGAATAGTCTGTGATTCCCCCTGTCAGCAGGGTCTGTCCAGGATTGGGTTTGGTCATCCTGATCATTGTCAGCAGGGTAATTATATTGTTCATCATCATCATCATACCCCATATCCTCAGTAGTGGGTGTGGGTGATTATGCCGAAGTGTCCTGGCCATAGTACCGCACAGTCTCAAAAAGGACAGGTGATGTTGCAGAATCCCTTTTCTTTTTCAGTGGAATTTTGTATGATTCCAAAGTATTTTCTGATCTGATTTTCCTCTGATAAATAGTAAGCTTACCAGATTCTGAGTCAATATGTAATTTGGACTGATCGTCATATAAGGGCTCTTGGTACATAACGTCCTCTTACAGAGGATGAATCCTTTTTCCCCCAATGACACCTGTTTGGGGGTTTCGACCCCAGGTTTTGGATCGAGCGCCTTGCGGCGTGCAGTCGTGGTAGTCCGAATTTTATTGGTGGCATAGTGTCTTTAGACAGACTGACCTTCGGCGTCGGCGTCGATGTAGGCCCGACCGACTTTGCCTTTTCGCCAATAATTTTTTGGGCGTGCGCCGACTTCGGTGCTTGTGGCGTCGGAGGCACACTCTTCTGCCTCGACTCGACGTCCTTCGAGGCGCTTTTGGCCTTCGACTCTAGGCCTTTGACAAGCTGTGGTCTGTCGACCTGATGCTTCGGATCGAGACCCTTCAGAGACTAGAGTCCCTTGTTTGTGTCGCTGTCCATCGACGTCGACTTCTTCGGTTCGACGTGCTTGGTTTTGATGGCGGACTTTAGCGCCCCGATCTTCGGTTCGACACTCTTTACTTTCAGCCCTGCAGGGTTGTCGACACCTGATTTCTTCGTCGACTCCGATGGGTTTGAGGTTTTCGACTCGAAGACTGTTTTCAGCACTTTCGGTTTTGTTATGGCTCGATGGCTTTCGGTTTGAGTAGTGGAACCGATGGCTTATGTGATGTTTTCTTAGCCACGCCTTGACGCGGGGCTATAGAATGTTGCTCATGATCTCGGCTAAGGCCTTCTGGGGATGCCTCGACCTGAGCCTTTGGAAGTCTTTGAATGTCTGTTTCGGGCCCTGTACCCACTGCTGGGCCTGGTTCATCGCTCGAGTCATCAACAGCTCCGATGGGGGATACGTCGTCCCTTACCTAGACGACGTTTTCATATTCGACGTTGTCTTAGTCTTCCTCATAATAGTTGGAGCCATGCTCCGAACCCGGATCCGACTGCTGTTCTGGATCCCCTGTGTCGACGAGCTCATCGTCGTCTTCATCGAAGATGTTCACCGGGTCGGACGCTGGCTTCGACAGTTTGCCTCGCTGCGCGTCGGAGTCTAAGCGTCTTCTTCGACCTGAATCTAGCACAACCTAGACAGTTGTTCTCGTCGTGCTCCGGTGATAAGCACTTGTTGCACACCGGGTGTACATCGATGTGCGGGTACTTAGGAGTTACAGAGGGGGCATCGTTTGAACGGGCTCCGTTCCATCAACGATCAGGCCTCCGGTGTCGAAAAGGCCACGCGGCTCTCAGACGTCCTGCTCAAGAAAACTGGAACAAGAACTCAGCACCGATCGAAACAATACCGACGACCCTGAAGGCCTTTTGGCCTTTAGAAAGTTTCTGAACTTGAGTAAAGAAAAATACATCCGAACTCAATGGCGGAAAAAACAATCTGAGGATGGAGAGGATGCCCATGCGCACTGTAGTCCGGGGGAGGAGCCACCTATCTCGTGATACTTCGAAGACTCTTCCAGGACAACAATGTGCAATCATCCGGACCCAACACTAGGCGGCGATCTATGCACAGATATGAATTCAGCAGCCCACATGCCTCAAACTAATTGTTACTGTTTGTAATGCACAGGACTGCAGGCATCCAATGATAATCACCATCTGGTTTTGCCCTTCCTCCCATCATTCCAGCACCCACTAAAAATATCTGTGCATCGACTTGGTGAATGTGATTAAAGAATCCATGATAGAATAACACTGGTTGCGTTTACTGCTACCAGAAGTGAGTTGAAACTGTAATTAAAACAGCTAACACTGTTTAGAAAGATCATGTACACACGACATTTCGTTTTTTGTCCAGTACTAGATTTCTTTTAACAAAAAAACGTTTAGACTTACTTTAATTTTGCGGGGAGTAGCTTTTGAGGATTTGTTCAATTAAAAACGATCTTAATCATTTATCTGTACCTTCACAAATGTAACGTATCTACATAGTCCTCTTGCTGAACGGCTTCCATCTCCCTTTCCCTGCAGCTTCCGGCTCCCTGTGAGCTCGGAGCCAGTGTCACAGGGGGCGCATAAAGTGGTCTGTTTTCCATGTTAGTGGCTTGTCCTCAGGGGGTCACAGGGGGCGCTAAGAGTGGTCTGTTTCCATGATAGTGGCTTGTCCTCAATGGGCCACAGGGGGCGCTAAAAGTGGTTTGTTTTCCATGTTAGTGGCTTGTTCTCTGGGGGTCACAGGGGGCGCTAGGAGTAGTCTGTTTTCCATGATAGTGGCTTGTCCTCAGGGGGCGCTAAGAGTGGTCTGTTTTCCATGGTAGTGGCTTGTTCTCAGGGGGGGCGCTACAAGGTCTGTTTTCCATGTTAGTTTCTTGTTCTCAGGGGGTCACAGGGGGTGCTAAGAGTGGTCTGTTTTCCATGTTAGTGGCTTGTTCTCAGGGGGCACAAGGGGCGGTAAGAGTGGTCTGTTTGCCATGTTAGTGACTTGTCCTCAGGGGACGCTAAGAGTGGTCTGTTTTCCATGTTAGTGTTTTGTCCTCATGGGGTTACCGGGGGCCCTAAAAGTGGTCTGTTTTCCATGTTAGCGGCTTGGTCTCAGAGGGTCAATGGGCAGATGGCTAAAGTTGATTTCAGCTCCTCATTCCTTACGATAGGACGGCATGGTTTACATCAGATAAAAACATAGAACCAAACCTAACAGCCATTTTACGTGATTAGAGCAAAGTTTGCTACACCGTCCCATCAATGCGCCTTCTTGGTGCACTCTAGGTGTAGTTCTGGTGTGCTTGCTTTGAAGTAACTGGGCACTAGGTAGGTATCAGGATTTATAAACCTTCCTGGCCCAGGCCTCACTCATCAGAATCCTTCCTCAGGTATCCACCCACAAACACTGTGCAGCGTGGCCTTCAGGCAGGAGCTTCTCTCAGGTACAAAGATCTTACACACACATTCTATAGACCATGACACTCAGTCTACATAGAAGCTGGCGGTCACGGTATCAGTTAGGGTCCAGGCCTGATGAGATCTAGTGCTTTGAAAGTCTGGATACAGACTTTAAAGCTCTTGTCTCAGCTGCTATCTCAATGGGGACACAGATAGTAAAAGACACGTGCCACTGCTTCGGTGAAGTGACTGATCGAACATATCTCAGATTAACGCGGATGCTTGCTCAGGATCACACTTAGTGCAGCAAGGAGCTTGAACCTGGTTCAAGTGAATCCGGGCCATGCCACGTGACGGCTGGTGCAGCCTGGATTTTCATGAGAATTCACCCCGGTAATTTTTATTTTATGTACTGGTTTTATTGCAGCAAATCGGACTCTTTCTTAGAGCTTGAGGGGTGAACCATTGTGTGTAGTCTGTCACTCAGATTTGTCCTCTTCTCTCCATGTCGCTCTTCGCTCATTCTTCCCTTCTCCTCTCTGTAGGAATTTATCTCTGAATATACTATACCAAAGTAAGGTGTAGTGTGCACAAACTCCAGGGAATCCCCAGAGGTATAGCAGAGGCTAAATTAGATAATCACCAACAGCTCACTTTGTGGTGGTGTGGTCAGCAATTAGGCTCATCAGGAGGGTGTGTTAAGCATTTATTGTATTCACTCAATCGCAGACTGATTGCACACACTCGCACAGAATCCAGACCGCATAAGTAATTATAAAAAAGGTATACTTATGTTGTATTTCTAGAACCAAGCAGGACTGGGTACATTCTTTCAAATGCAAAACTTTACAAGGAAATGCAGTTGTGGAAGAAACTGCAATCACGACCGGTTTGTATTTGCTTTCTAAACAGTTTAAAATACATAAAAATTACTTTTAATTATATTTCAGTTACTTTGAGTGTTGGAGGCGATATGCCAAGATATCACACACGAGTCTACCACTGGCAGGTAAGTACTCCAATTTTGGGTTTAAGGCAAAGTTAATTTGTTTTCGATACAATAGTTCAGCTCGACAACAACATTTTTAAGAACAAAACATCACAACATTGGTTCCTATAGGGAAAAAAGGTTATCGGTTTGCAGGTGAATAAACGACCTGCAAGAAAAGTTTTTGGGTGTTAGAACCAGGGTTCCCCAAGGTTCAAGAAGGCACTCCAGTTGCACCTTTAGCGCTCACTAGAGCGGCCAGGTGCAGTAGTCCAATAGTAGTTAAATGGGCTAGGGGGTACTTCGGTTGGGGGCTGCTCACAGGCAGACCACCCTGTCTTGGGAGCCAAGCTCCTAGGTTTAAGGTCAGGGCAAAGAGGGTCCCAGGCTGGCACCACATCCACACCACCAGCGGTGCAGGGGCAGTCGGGTGCAGGGTACTTAGGAGAGCTTGGGAGCCCAATGCAATCCTATGAAGGTTGCCGGTTTGGGAGTTTGGCTGTAGGCTCGGTCCAGGAAGTCTTCTGGGAGGAACCAGCAGCTGGGCAGGTATGTTGGAGTGCTCTGGGACGTAAGTGCACCTGCGGTCTCTGCTCCAGATGCATGGGTGCCTATTGCAGGAAACCAGAGATAAAAGGTGGTCTACCTAATGGAAACGGGGAGGCGGGCGGGCGCATGTGAATCTATGAAAGCTAATACTGGAGAACCATAGTGTACAGGTAAGTAACTAGTTCTTTCTCCAGTATTCAATCTTTCATAGATTCACATGCTTGTATCAGATTAGATAGCAGTCCTTGTAGTTAGAGCGTTTCTAGGCTAAACCCCTTTCCTTTCCCGGGGCTGTGTGCCATAAATTGCTTCTATTAAAAAATAACTTATTACAAATCCAAAGGAATGAACAATCAAACTTTGCCATTATAATTATTAGCGTAAAGAAAAAACATCATATAGAAAAAATTTGTAGAATACAATTCATAAACATGTACCTTATTTAAAGAGATGTCGCAGAACTGCCTGTCCCACTGCTGCGTCTGCTTTCCATTCCATGTCCAGACAGTAATGCTTAGTGAATATATGAGCAGTCGACCAGGTTGCTGCTCTACATATGTCTGGAAGGGATACTCCTGCTGGCAATGCAGAAGACGTCGCCATTTTCCGTGTATCATGGGCACGGACTTTCATGTCGAGAGGCCTTCCTGCTTTCTCATGACAGAAGGCAATAGCGGATGCAATCCATCTGGAAATGGAGGAACATGACAGGGCCAGACCTTTTCTGGGCCCCGAGTAAGCGACAAACAGTTGGTTTGATTTGCGAAAATCTTTTGTCTTCTCAATGTAAAATTTTAGGCATCTGCCAATATCCAAAGTATGCAGAGCTTTTTCAGCCGCTGTGGAAGGATTTTTAAAATATGTAGGCAGGATCACAGGTTCATTTAGATTAAAAGAAAAAGGTATTTTAGGCACAAATTTTGGGTTAGTTCTTAGCATCACTTTATCTGGCCTGAACTGTATAAAGGGGTCCAAAATAGAAAAGGCTTGGATTTCGCTCACTCTTCTGGCTGATGTGAGCGCCAGCAGTAATGCTACCTTCCATGACGAGAATTGTAGTTCCGATTTGTGGATGGGCTCGAACAGAGCTTTCATAAGTTGTGACAAGACTGTGTTAAGCTGCCATGAAAGTGGAGGACGCTTAACAGGAGGAAACTTTCTGAACAGCCCTTTTAAGAACTCTTTGATTAGTCTGTTATACCACAAAGATGGACATCCTGGAGATCTTTTGTATCTGGAAATTGCTGCTAGATGGAACTTAATAGATGAGTGCGCAAGTCCTGCTTTGGCTAAATGTAGTAAATAAGGAAGAATTTGCTCAGCAGAGGACGACAAGGGATGCACTGCGTTAGCAACGCACCAATTACAAAATCGCTTCCATTTTGCAGTATATGTTTTGTTGGTAGACATCGCTGTGGCACTCTGCAATATTTCACGGCATTCCGGAGGAATAACTACTGACTGGAATTCGTGCTCAAAAGGTTCCAAGCCGACAATTTTAGAGAGGTCAATTGTGGATGAAGAACTTGGCCCCCGTTCATGGAAATCAGATCCTTGGTTATTGGGAGCTGTATCTTTGGTTCCACCGACATTTGTAGAAGCTCCGTATACCAAAACTGCCTCGGCCAGGCTGGGGCTATTAGAATTATCTGGCAAGGTTCTGCTCTCATTTTCCTCAGTAATCTGGGAATTAGGGGAAAAGGAGGGAAGGCATAGGCGAACATCCCTGTCCATCGGAGGTGAAGAGCATTCCCTCTCGAACCTTGCTGAGGGAACCTGCTGGTGTAATGTCTGCACTTTTTGTTGCTCTGAGTTGCAAACAGATCCAGGCTCGGTCTGCCCCACATGCTGAAAATCAATTCTAGCTGGACTTGGCATAGTTCCCACTCGTGCCAAATGTCCGATGACCTGCTTAACAGATCCGCCCTTGCGTTGTCTATTCCTGGAACATGTTCCACTTGCAGCGTTATGTTATGACGCAATAGCCAGTTCCAGATTCTCTGTGTTTGAATCGATAGAGGTTTCGATCTCGTGCCACCCTGCTTGCGCAGATAAAACATTGTTGTTGTGCTGTCTGTTCTCACTAAGACCGATGACCCCTGGATTCTGGGAAGGAAAGCCTGAAGGCCCAGAAAGACGGCTTTCAATTCCAAGAGATTGATGTGCAGTTTTGCCTCTTGAGGAGACCAAAGGCCCAAAATCTCTAGGTCTTGCAGGTATGCTCCCCAACCTCTCAATGAAGCATCGGACGTCATCACGTAACGTGGTGACTGAGGTTCGAATAACAGCCTCTTCGTAAGGTTGCTCCTGATACTCCACCATGACATTGCTCGTTTGATCTGACCGGTTAGGATCAGCTTGTCGTCGGATGATCCCAGGGCTTGGACCCATTGCTTGTCCAAGGCTTCTTGCAGCGGTCTCATCTGCAAACGGCAGTTTGGGATCAATGGAATACAGGAGGACATCATCCCCAGTAATGACTTGAATATTCTGATGGAAGTGAACTTTTTTGATGTCGGAGTTGCAATCAGATTCAAGATTTTTGTTATTCGATCTTCTGACGGGAACGCTTTTAGTTCCTGTGTTTTCAGGATTGCTCCTAGAAATTGTAGAGAGCGAGTCGGATGAAAAAACGATTTCTCTGTTTATCCGAAGACCTAAACTTTGGAAGAGATCTATGCACATCCTCAGAGATCTCTGTGTTGTTTGGAACAATGGTCCCTTTATTAACCAGTCGTCCAAATAGGGAAAAATTTGGAGACCTTGCTGTCTTAATTGTGCCGCTATTGGAGCCATGCATTTTGTAAATACTCTGGGGGCAGACTTCAGGCCGAAAGGCAAAACTTTGAACTGGTAATGGCGCCCCGCCACCATGAATCGCAGATACTTCTTGTGTTTTTTGTGTATCGGAATGTGGAAGTATGCATCCAACAAGTCTAGAGAGACCATATAGTCTCCCTTGAGAAGCAACAGAAAAATTTCCTGCAAGGACAGCATACGGAAAGAAATGTTCTTTATGTAATTGTTCAGATCTCTGAGATCCAGCACCTGTCTCCATTTTTATGATTGTCTTTTCCTTATAAGGAAGAAGTGCGAATAAAAACCTTTTTCCCGCTGGTCTGAAGGAACCTCTTCTATCGCTCCTTTCAATAGAAGAGATAAAATCTCTGTTTTGAGAGCTGACAGATGTTGATGAACTCTGAACAGAGGTGGACGGTTTGGAGGTCTTTGTGAGAATTCTAGGGTATGACCCTGTGCAATGATGTCTAATACCCATCTGTCCGATGTTATGGACTGCCAACGCGGGAGAAACTGAGAGGTAGTGGAACAGGTCGGTCTGTAGCGGTATTGGAGGCGCCTGAGGAACATCAATGTCTGCGACCAGAGTCTTGCTTAGCTCTGGCGGCGGACCTTCTTCCCTGTTGATGGAAAGAAGTGTTTGGAGCCCCATATTGCTGGTTGGAGGAGTACTGACGGTATCCCTGCTGGTTGTAAGGTTGATACCGATTTGATTGGAAAGAGGATCGTTGTTGAAAATGTCCCCTGGAGCCTCGGCCACGAAAGGACTGAAAACGGTTCTTCTGTAGTGAACCCAAGGATTTAGTAGTGTCTGTATCTGCTTTTATTCCCTGCAACGCCTCGTCAATGTGTTTTCCAAAGAGGCTTTCGCCATCAAAAGGCATGTCCAAGATTTTAGATTGAACCTCTGGACGGAAGGATGTGGCTTTGAGCCATCCTTGCCTCCGTAGAGCTACCGCCCCAGCCATCTGACGAAAAGCTACGGAAGCTATATACATTGCCACATCTATGGATTCTGAGCTGCCCTGGCTCCATCCTGTAAAATGGTAGTTGCCTCCTCTTTTTTGTCCTCCGGAAGGTGCGACAGAATTGGTGCGATGTTCGACCACAGCTGCCTATTAAACCGGCTCAGAAGCGCCATAGCATTAGTTGCCTTGATTGAAGCTGCTGCCATGACTGCGAAATGTTTACCTATGCCATCCATCTTCTTGCCCTCTTTATCAGGAGGTGCCACGCATGTTGCCAGTGGGTTCTTGGAGTGCTTCTGCGCTGCTTGGGTCACCACCGAATCCGGTTGAGGATGGCCAATGAGGCATGCTGGAGCCGTCTCTATATCGCGATACTTTTTATCCAGCTTGGGTATAGAAGCTGGAACTGAGGCTGGATTCTTCATCAGCTTGAGACCTTCAGCCCAGACATGATCAATAATCGGTATAGCTCTCACGGATTTCCTGGATGACTCCTTGAAGTCGTAGAGGAAACATTCACTAGCCTTGGCTGGCATTTCAAGCTGAAATCTCTTAGCCGCCTTTTTCAATAAATCATGAAAACTGGCTATGTCTTCTGGCGGAGAGCTTGATTGGGGCAATGGAGACACCGGAGACGTTGGAACTATATATTGGTCCCATTCATCCCCAACCACGTCATCTTGAGTGATTTCTCCTTCCTCCTCTTGATCATCCTGATCATCACGAATCGTGATAACCTTTTGTACCTCCTTCCGAGGAGGTGGAGGAGGAGTAGGAGGCTGAATCAGGGGTGTTTCTTTTGCTGGTTATGAAACATTCCCAGTGGCCGCGGAAGAGACGGGCGCATTATCCTCCGGAAATCGACAGTAATAACTGTCAATCATGCTTCTCAGATCTGATATAAGAGAGACAGGCACTGACATAGCCTCTTCCCTCGCGGGCATATCTACTTCCTCTTCGTTGTCATAATGGTAAGCCTGATGAAATGACTCGTATCTCATCTGGCCCTTGACCGACCGATCTCTAAAAGAGAAATGCTCCTGTTCCTCTTGTTGTAATTGTAATTGTAAAATCACTTATATAGCGCATGGCTACCCGTAGGCATCCCAGCGCTCTTGGCAACAGTGACCCTGGGCTAGTCCGATCTACATTCCTACTGAAAGCTAATTTCTGGGGAATAGGAAGGTTTTAAGTTTCTTCCTAAACTGAAGGAAGGTCTGTTCCTGCCTCAAGTTATATGGGAGGGCATGCCATTCTCTTGCTGCTTGCAGAGAAAAGAGCCGGCCGCCTGAGCGGGCTCGCTTTATCCTGGGAATGATTGCCAGGTTGTGGTCACTTGAGCGGAGATTAAGTTGGGGCTTGTAAGGACTTATCATATTTTCCAAAATGGAAGGGCCTTCTCCATGCATGATCTTGTATGTGATGCATAGGGATTTAAATCGCACCTGTTCCTTCACAGGGAGCCAATGGAGTGATCTTAGAGCTGGCTTCGCCGACATATCGACTAGTTCCAGTCAAAATCCTGGCGGCATAGTTCTGAGCCACTTGTAAGGTTTTAAAAGTGGATGCCGGTGCCCCAAGGTGTAAAGCATTCCCGTAGTCAATTCGTGATAAAACCAAGGATTGGACTACGGTCTTCTTTGCTTTTTCAGGGAGTTGGGGCAGTATTTTGCGCAGGGATTTGAGTATCCCATGACAAACTGCAGAGGTCTTTCTGGCTTGTGTTTCGAAGGACAAAGCATTGTCGAGCGAGAAGCCTAAACTTTTTATTTCTGGTTTGGGTGGTGGTATGGCACCCATACAAGTGGGCCAAGCTAGACAGTCGGGGATATCCTGCTTTCCTAAGAGCATCAGCTCGGTTTTTCCTCCGTTAAGTCTGAGCTGAGACGAATTCATCCAGTTTACTACCACCTCCAAATAATTATCCAGATTGTTCGGGGGAGCATATGTTTGTTGCAAGGAAAACACCAGCTGGGTGTCATCCGCGTAGCTTATTAACTGGATGCCAAACGGAGCAACTAGTTCCGCCAACGGGGCCATGTAGACATTAAACAGTGTGGGGCTAAGGGACGACCCCTGTGGTACCCCACACTGTAACGCTAACAGGCGAGAGCAGTTGTTACCCTGAAACACCTGAAAATATCTTTCCTCGAGAAAAGATTTCAACCACTCCATGGCTTTCCCGGTTACCCCGATGTTCCGGAGTCGAGACAGCAGCAGATGATGACTTACCGTGTCGAAGGCGGCGCTGAGGTCCAGAAGGATAATGGCCGCGCTGCCACCTGCATCCAAAATCCTTCTGGCCTCTTCTACCACCCTCAACAGTGCTGTCTCGGTGCCTTGTCCCTTCCTGAACCCCGTCTGGGATGGATGGAGAAGATTGTACTTCTCCAGGAATGCCGCCAATTGGATGTTTACCAATTTTTCGGTCAGTTTCCCCATCCCAGGTAACAAGGATACCGGTCGATAATTGGCCGAGGTTCGGCTTTTTAATCAGGGCTCTGACCATGGCCACTTTCCATACCTTTGGGACCGTAGCCGATTCCAGGGAGGTGTTAACCATCTTAATTACGGGTTCGCTGATGGTTGGAAGTGCCTGGTTAAGTATTTTCATGGGGACTGGGTCTCGTGGTGATCCACTTTTTATAGTCCTCAACAGAGAGGGGAGAAGCTCTTCCGTGAGGGGGGCAAACTCTGAGAGAGTGTTGGACATTCACTTCTTTCCTCCGGGGGAGGTACACTATGATGTGAGGCCGGGTCCGATACCGGGATCGTCTCAAGAATTTTATGTATTTTGGTCTGGAAATAGTTCGCCATGTCATCACATCTTGTGTCCTGCTCGTCTGCTTTTACGGGGGGATCTGGGATTTTTGTCAAGAGCTTTACAATCTTGAACATTTCCCTGGGGGCATTGGCGGCGGATTCGATTTTGTTCGCAAAGAATGCAGTTTTAGTGGTAATAAGAGTGGTTTTGTATTTCTTCAATGTGGCTTTGTAACTGGTCTTCCTTTCCACGCTAAAATCCTTCCGGCAGTGTCGTTCTGCCCTTTTACATTCTTGTTTCAGTATCCTTAAGTCTGAGGTAAACCATGGATGTTTAAGCTCTCCCATCCTAATTGTTGAGGGTTTTTTCGGTATAAGCGTATCTAGGGATTGGGTGATCCACTGATTAATTGACTGATTGTTGGCCTTCCTCATCAGTATCCTGATGCTTAATATGGAGCTGCGACGGACTGTACGCAACACCGTAGGATCCTTCCTCCTCAGATTCCTGGCAATCCAGAATAGTAGAGGGCAGCAGGGGTGAAATCTTTGGCGTAGAAAATGCCCTCTTTTGCTTGTCAACGGTCCCGTCGACGGAGTCATCCTTTTAATAGAAATATAAGTAGAAGTAATCCTTGTAGGCGATGACATAGTCGACGATTTTTTCATCGTCAACGGGGTCGTCGACGGGGCCGTAGACGGAACAATCATCGGCATCGTCGACAGTACGCTCGTCGGCGAGGATCTTGCCCTCGACGAAAGTCTGGAACTCACCGTCGACGGAGTCGTCGACGAGGCTGTCGTCGTCGAGATTGTCGTCGTCGACGAGGTGGTAGTCGTCGGGGCCGTCGACTATCTGACTGGAATCTCTGTAGTTTTCGTCGACGGAAGCGACGACGGAGCCTTCTTTCCTGAGGAAGGCTGAAGAGGAGTTGGAGGGAGAGAAGTAGAGGATTCACCTTCCTTAGATTTTCCTGCTTTAGGTTTCTTCCCATCTTCCTTTTCCTCAGAGGACCCTCTTCTGTTTTTTAGAGGTGTGTCCTTTGGCTTCCCCCTCAGACTCAGATTCTGGAGCTTTCCTTTTCTGAAGCCATATTAAAAGGCGCGCTTCTCTATCCTTTAGAGTTTTGGCAGAGAAGGTCCGACAATACTTGCAGTCCTTAGGAATATGCTTAGGGTACTGATAGTACAAGCACTCCTTGTGAGGGTCCTCAGAAAATAGCCTGGCCTTTCCACAGGACCTGCAAGCTCTGAAAAGGCTCTTCTTGGAGCTTTCAGCCATTCTGAGATTATTAATGCTGACAAGAACAAACAATACCTGACTCTCGAGTGAAGGTCAAAGGTTCAGTGAAGAGAGAAAAAAAACTGAGCAGAGCTCAGGGAGACTCCTTCTCACACGAAGGCGGTTGGAAATCTGAGGTATGGTGGCTCTGCTGGGAATGGTGTAGGCTGGGGCTGGCTGCTGATTGGCTGTAGTTTGGGCCACATAATGAGAAGGAGAGGTTACCCTCTGGTTTCACTACTCTATGGTTTCAGGCAGTTTTTCTTCTACTGCTATGGTTATTATTTACCAGGAGACTCCCACCATGACTACGGGGAAGATACAAGCATGTGAATCTATGAAAGATTGAACACTGGAGAACCCACTTTCCTACCCTCTCACTCAGAGACCACAACTGTATTGTTAAAAGGGTGTTCTTCAAACCGAAAGTCTCCACTAAGACCCTTGAGCCGGTTTTAGTCAGACCATGAGCAGTGGCGGTGCGTCCATTGGGGGCGTTGGGGCGTTGCTCCACTAGCCATGAGTACGACCGTCATGCTGCTCAGACGCTCGCATCTGATTTTAAGAAGTATTTCTGAGAGCGCACTCGTGACTCCCCTCGCCTCTCTGAGAGAGCTCTCTCTGCTGGGACAAGCCCGACTGAACCATACATCGTGCCGCGGAAGGGTATGGGGACGGGGCTGCAGCAGTGAGTGACAGCACAGCAGAATGCAGAAAAAGCCAGCAGCTGCAGCAGTGTGTGCATGTCAATTTTAGGCCTAGTAATTTTTAGTACTGGCTCGTGCTTGCGCACACGCAGTACTACTTTGTCCGCCCTAAATTTGTGACTCAGACTGGCAGGGACCCGGGCCCCCGGGTCTCATTATGGGCAGGCAATGACCCTGCTCTTAGCCAATCCTGGTGCAGTAGCGCTGCTAATGCTGCGCCAGGATTGGCTGAGTCACCACGCAGACTGCAGATGGTGCCGCCGTGCGTGGGTGGTGGTGGCTGGTCAGTGCCGCACTGTATGGCCAATCACACCATGGCATATGCGAAGCCATGCAGTGGATTGGCCATTTCGTCTACGCTGTTTGCACGTCACCTCGCCAGGTGCGCTAGTGCCTGTGCCACGACGATTCACGAGACGAGAGAGTGTCGTGTGTAGACTACAGTAGACCTCGTGCTTGGTTCGCCGCTGTTTAGTACACACTTGCTTCCAAGACGAGTACAGACAGTACTTTGTTATAATGTAAGTTTTTTTTTTTAACACAGTGTGAGTCATAGATAGTGACTGTGTGTACAGCAAGGGAGTGTGTGCGTGGGGTGGGTGGCATCTGATTGTAGTGTGTCTTGGGGGGGCCGCAATTGTTTTGTGACTGGCGTGTATAAGCCTGCCTGGCTGCGGCCTGCCTCAGTTAGGCCTCAGAGGGGAGGGTTAAGTATAAAGTGCACATTGCGCAGACAAAACAAAATCAGTGTATCTAATCCATTTCGAATAAGACGACAAATAGATTAGACACACAGAATTTGTTTTGTCTGCGCAGTGTGCACTTAACACTTAACCCGGCCTCCCCAGTAACTCCTGCACACTGACTGCTTGCCGGCCACTGGGGCCGCGGCGATGGGCAGCTCGACTCCCATGACGCCAGGCCAGGGAGGGCTCGCGCACACCTGTGGCCCCCTCACTGCACGGTTGCACCCAATATGTCACCGGAAAGGTCTGCGCCTCACGGCTCCCCCATGTTCTTTTTGCTGCTCAAATTCACACTGGGAACCACGCTGCTGCCCTTAACTCTATGTACCATGGCCCACACCAACATATGCGAAACTGCCTCGTATCTCGCCTGGGTCCTAGGACCGTGATCAAGTAAAGATGTTTATTTTCAATAGGCAATAAACACCTCGCGGCTCGCGCCCACCCGGCGCAGTTCTACATATCGCCCACCCCGCCCACCTCTACACGTGGGGAGGCCTAACTCTTGCTGCCAGGGGGATAGCCTCCGTGCCCAAAGTAACCCAGGTGATGAGCGGACGCTGGAAGCGAGACCGGCTCTGCAGTCGGCAGCTCCGCCGGCACCACCACGCTCTGCTAGGTTCTCCTGGCTGAGCATAAACGAACCGGAGGACTGCCTGCAAAGGTGGGGGGGGGGGGGGGGGGGGGGGGGGGAAGCTGGCAACCTAGCGCTGAGGCAGCAAGTGTTGTGACCTCCCGCGCCGCATCCAGGGCATACCGCCAGTGGCCGTCCTGGAATGATGCGCATTGTCCCCGGCACACTACCCGCCTGCAAAGCCTGGCCCAGTGCCAGGGGAGGTAGAAGACTTAACCCGGCCTCCCAATAACTCCTGCGCACCGACTGCTTGCCGGCCCCTGGGGCGAGGGACAGCTCGACTCCCATGACGCCAGGCCAGAGAGGGTTCACGCACACCTGTGGCCCCCTCACTGCACCCTTAACTCTATGTACCGTGGCCCGCACCTACATATGCTAAACTGCCAGTCTTAGTCGGAAGAGGTGGGGTGCAATGGCTGATGAGTGTAGGGGTCTGAGTGCAGGAGAGTTCTTCTTACTGTAGTGGGAACAAACTGGGGTGTCTGGGTTCAGGACAGGTCCATCTCCTCTTTGTGGTCCGCAGGACCTCCGTGCTGGATTGTCGATCTGAGGTTACAGGATAATCCTGGACTCTATCATGGAGAGAAGATCAGAAAACGCGGGACAAAGTGAAGTGAAGTAAAATTTTATTTTATTTAACCCCGCGTGACCCCCTTCCCTCGCGACCACTCACCCTTTAATCTGAGCCCCAACCCACCCCCCCATAACATCCAGATGGCAGCAGATTCAGCCTCTCTCTAACTGTCATATACCTAGGCCCGAAAACCCATCCGGCGTCTATGTATGTATGTATTTTTCAGTTTTGTTACCAGTGTGTTTTTAAATGTACGAGATATGAAGGTTATAGTTCAATCGAAATAGGTGGTGTTCTCTAATTTGTTGCATGCTGAACATGTATATGTGACGTAAAATGTTTGCTCAATTCATATGGAAAAAGATGTTCGGTTATAAAAACAAAATATGGATGAGCACCACATGTTAATGAGTGTTCTGACCGAACAAGCAGCACAAGTCTCAAACTGGTTTGACAAATCCTTAGCATAACTCAGAAATAGTGTCAATATTTCGGTGGTAATGACAAGACATCACAGTATATTTGTGTTCCTTACTACTGGAAAAGGTGTAATATGTTTTCATTTGACGTGGAATACTTTGGGCTGATCGTATCTGTAGGAGAGTAGGGTCTTCTTTCCTATGGTCACCCCACTTTTTGCTTCACTGGTTTTCAACTTAATGTGGCTGTGGGCCTGCTAATCAGACCCACAGCCCAGCTGTGCACTCTCTAAATTCAATACAATGTACTTTAGGTACATTACCAATTGGACATTGGGTCACCTTATGAGCCCCTGTACAGTGTACTATAGGTACCCAGGGCATAGGTGCATCCAAGGCCTACCAGGGGCTGCAGCATGTATTATGCCACCCCTGGCTGGCCACTCACATTGACACAACTGGCTGATCACTCAGCTGGGGCAAGGTTGTGTAATCACCCCTTGCTTAGATATTCCTATATCTAACCTTATATCTAGACACACCTACACCTATAAGTCACTCCTATGGCAGGCCTTAACAATCCTGGAGGCAGAGTGCTTGGTTTTATGTGAGATGGTGCTCTAGCATGAGCTGAGCCTGTCTGCAGCTTTCGGAACCATGTCCTTATAGCTGTTCTAGGATATAGCCATACCATATACTCTTAAGTGCATTATGAACCTCGTGGTTAAATGCTAACTCTGGTTTGGCTTTATCAAAACATGTCGAGTAAGGTGTCATACGCTTTGGAATACTACCCCACTCGCCAGTTCTGGCGACGGGGGTAGCATTCCACCTTTCTAGAGGGAGAAGACATGTTGTTCCTACTAATCCCGGTTAAAGTTAACCAGAGCCTCAGCATCACAAAATGGATGCTGCTGCCACAGATACAAGTCTGACCTCCTGCTGCTGGGAGTCATTCCAGCGAGGGAGGCTGGACAATAAGATTCATGTCTTGGGAGGTGCAAGCACCACCCCAGACAGGCTATAGTGTATTGGGGCAGGGAGGGCTGAAAGAAATGAGACACTGCCTGGGGCACACAAGGTGTCCCATGCATAGTCCAGTTCAAACCGGTGCTGGGGCACTCCAGCCCCAGCTCTGGCGCGAAACTGGACAAAGGAAAACGGGTGTAACCACCCCCATCCCTGGTCCCACCCATAGGAGGGACCTAGAAGGTAATCCAGCCCCTAGATTTGGTATATAGGTAGGAGCTGAGTCCTCAGACTTTAGATTTATCCTGACTGAAACTTGAAACGAAACTCTGGACCTTCGACATTCTACCTGAAGATAGAAGACTGAAGAATCTCCCTTGTGGTCAAGGAGTGACCACCCTGCACAAGCAGGCACCATCCAGCGATCAACGGCTTGCTTTGTCGATGCTCCAGCCGAAGCCCGAGCACAGAGCCTGACCAGACCCGGCCTTCCAGACTTTCTTCAGCCCGATCCACAGCCCCAGCAAAGCTGAGACCCGTGGAGGTGACGCAAGACGTGGGACCGGCCATCTTGGAAAGTCAGCGAATTGCTTTCTGTGCAGCATCTGAGGCACCCTCGAAGCTGTGCATTGGGGATTGAGAAGCCCCAGCCCCGAGCAACATCTGCACCGAAGATCAGCCCTCCACACTCCACGAGTTCTGCGTGGGGCCCTTCTGCATGTTCCTGCTCGACGCGTCTGTCCGGTCAATTGCCCGTTGGCTAGTGGCCATCTTGACGACAAAACTTTGAATCTACACCGCTGGTCTGGTTGCTCCAGACTGGCCCTTGCTTCCCTGAAAAGAAGCAGCCCATCAGACCTTGCTGGTCTGATTAAGAAGCCAACTTAGATTCCTGCGTGGGTTGCCTTTGCCAAGGCTTGTTGACTCCAATTCGGAAGCCGACACCACAGACAGCGAGAGCCTTCGTGGGACAGTCCGTGCCTGACTCCTGGTCGTTGTCGACGCCTCCTGGTCCACTTGCTGCAGAGACAAGCTTCACAATAACACCTGATCGCTTCGAGACATCCCCTGGTTCCTTCCTGGTCACTGGCTAGTGACTGAGACTGTCCCCTCTGCTTTCAGGGACTCTTCATCCTCGATCCGCCCTTGGATCCAACCGGACACTTCTCTCCTGGTTGCCTGCAGCATCTTTCTTCAAGGCTCCATAGGATTCAGCGACGAAACCCGACACATTTTGACACCTATGCACCCGCTTCCTGTGGGTGAGGTAATGAGTACTCCGGTGCTCCTGTGGGTGTTGACAATCCTAGTGTCTAGGTTTCAAGTAACTTTCATCGAGTCCAGTCAGAAGTGCCCTAAAAGAACTAGTTTCTAATTCTTTCGTTCCCATTCTAACTTTATGGTAACTTGCGTGTGAGTAAAGACTCTGCACACGCCTCCCGTGGGCCTCCTACTTCCTATCCTTTGGTAGTACAGTGTAGCCCTAGCGATTCCCTAGGCCCTAGGCCTATCCTTTGTTTGTGACGTGGTTCTTATACAACTATTTTAGTATATGGTTTAGCGTGCCCCTAGGGCCCTACTGTATTTTGTGCAACTTATTGTATGATAATAAAGAATCTTGTTATATGCTTGTGCCTCTGACCTCATAAAGAGTTCAGAGGGGTTGTTTAGAAATAAATACATATATATTTAATATATATCCTGTGTGGTGCCCTTTCATTTGGTATTAAAGGGGTTACATATGGTAAAACAGCTGGCTTCACATGCCCTCTTGAGTTTAGCCTAAGACTGCTTTGTCCATGCTACCACTAGGATAGCTGGTCTATAAGGTTGACTTTACAACCATCACCATAAGGGTTGTTTGGACTGGTGCAAGGTGCTCACTAGAATAGTGATCATCATATCAGGCCAAATTCTCACAGTATCAGTTTGTCTCGTTTTAAATCCCCAATAAGAATTTCCCACTGTATATGATATGAATTCAGCTGCAGATTGTTGGGTGCACCGCTGCTGGTGTGCTTGCCAACAGTCTTATTCTCGGTTTGCATCTGACTTTATTTTGTGTGCTATGAACAGGACCAGGAATTGTGTCATCCTGCAGCGTGTGCTGCATAATTATGGCATTGGCGGTTTCTTTATTCTTCTAGCCAATTCATGCACCCCTTCCTTACTGCCTCCCTTTATTCGCCCCACAACCTCATCCATCGACCCTAGGCCTACACATCCATTCATTAACCCATCCGTAATTTTTGCCCATTCAGCCATCCATCCTCCTCAAACACATTTATTCACTTGCCTCCCATCCATCCACATCACCAATTATCCATCCATACATGCATACCTGCATGCATGCATCCACCAATCCACAACAGGGAAATTACTGATTTCTGAACAATGAATGTATAAAACATTAAGGTATTCCATGTAAGTGGTATAGTTTGTTTATTTCACATGTTTTACTTAATCTTGCATTCCTTAAGACGGCCCCTATTTCCAGGATGCTGTATTTCTGTATTTAGTTGTGCAATATATTTCTTGTACAGTGCATTCATTCAACTGAGTCGCGTTCAGGCATTTTTAACGGGCCACCATTGAGAGCTTTAGAGCAAAGGCTGAAGGCTGTGTCAATTTCTCACAGTGCCTTGTCAGTGGGTCAAAAAAGTGTTCAGAGAACTTGGCCATCCAACCCCTGACCTCTGCTGAACAATAAAAGCAAAGGACACTTATTTAAGTTGCAATTGTAATTCTGTGCCACTGTGTGAAGGAGGTACACAGTTGTCATAATGTTGACACGGCAATTGTAAAGGAAAATACACTGCTTACAGGTGAGTCAGTGCGTTGTGGCTTGGGGGTTGTAAAGTGAAGTTCTCTGATTATACTGAACAAGCGGCTACCTACGTCATATGAAATCTCTACTATTGTTGTCATAACACTTTTGCACGTGCTTTATCAACCTTCCTGCTATCTCAAATTTGCTTGAAAATGCTCCATTTAGCCTCTTTTTTCAAAATTTTCTCGGTGGGGTGGGGGAAACTCACCCGAACCACCTGTAGGTTGTTCAGGCGCGCTCGCTCGCCTCAGTGCAGTACCACGATAACTTTACGCCTAACCACTTTCAAATGTCACCAGCCGCCACTGACCATGAGTCCTGGCATTATTGAAGAGAGCTCTAAAGTGGGATGCAGTGAGAAGGAGCCCCCAACAACCACCCGAGGACTTCGAGCCGCTGGAGGCTGCAGTGTTTAAGGGAGGGGCTGGTGACATGAGGAAGTTCAGAGAGTTACAATACTAAACTTGTGTGGTGCACAGAAAATTTTGCCTAGTGGTGTTTCGTTGATATTACATAATTCAATCGAAAGAGAAAGATGAATGCATGAATCATCCCTGCTGTGAGTGAACATGCGTAATTTGCTGTCACGCGGGCCCATGTTGATACACAATCTGCAAGGAGTACTTTCTATTGGGGAATATGTAGTTTTGCTTCTCAACTTAAATACGGACTAACAAGTGCCCATACCCGACGCCCACATCTTTTTTTTAAAAAAAACAAAAAATAAAAAACAGCACACTTATCTTCCCAGGTTCGGTTAAGTCAGGTTTCATGCACAAGTAACTACAATAATTACGACAGTAAGATTCAATGCAGATTTCTGCAGCCGGCACTGAACTACATGTGTTATTTTATCAAAAATACAGAATTTGACCATATCTAATGTAAGTGGTGCTCAAAACACTCGATTGCCTCTTGGTCCTCTCACTGTACAAAACTGTAAAAATTAATTTCCAATATTTTACGTACATCTCCAGAATGCATCTCTTCTCCACGCTTACCTCTATTACAGGGACAGCTGGACTGTTTGGATTACCTTCAAAGGAGATCCTGAATTACAATTTCTTGGTGATCATGCTTTGTTACTATCAGCAGTGACCATAAGACCAGTATCAGATAGCAATAAATAGCTCATGATAATTTCTCACTTGCCGAAAGCCGTAACTGTGAGGAGTATTGGGTACAGTAAGGGGCTTGGAGCCCACCTACTGCTTACCATTTGTTGGTTTCATTGTCAATCATAAGTTGACTCCTAAAAACACTGACGTAATCAATAGCACTCACATAGGCTAGACCTATTAGCTTTGCCTAAGCTTGTTGAGTTAGTCTTAGAACAGATTTCTCTGCAAACACAGAGAGACTTACTATCGGTCTGAGACCTCAGAATCAATACTGTTTTCGCAAAGATTGAATCCTTGCTAATGCTGAAGAAGCATTGAAGAACTAACCTTAGAACAGATGAGGGCATCTTCCATGCTACTACATTATACCTGGTAGTCATTACCGGAGTTTCTTCCGGTTCAGTTCATAGCCCGAATTACTACTCACCTGTTTCTATTTTCGGGATCATGTTTACTTTCGAACAATTCTAGATACCTTTATATATTGAGTAAACTGAGAATGCAGACTGAGCAACTAAAATGCTTACCCAAAATAGAGGCCAGTCGTATTTTTTTTTATAGTCATTCTGCATGGCAAGACTAATTTCAGAAGCACTACTGAAGTATTTACTGATAACAATTCACTTCCCTCCCCCTTCATATCCTCGCCAGAGACTTGGGAGAGGCACAGTTCATCAACTCACAAGTTAGGCAATAGTGGACTTGGGTCTTAAATTTTACTTTATGCAAAAGACTATGAAAGTCCACATTAGAGACTTTTTGCTGATAACAGAATGCCCAGTGTGGCATTTTAAACAGAAGTAGATGAATATATATACAACTAACTCAATATCTGGTATAACTAATGTTAGAAAATCAGTTCTGTCCAACACAGTATTCCTAAAAAGAGAGTATTTGGCTGCTTGATGTATATTTTGCAACGATTTAATGAAATCGAGAACGAAAGTCAAAATCTCATGTGTTCTATTTATATCCTCATTGTGTACACTTGGTTCCATTTAATGCCGATAGTTGTACAACCCGAACATCTTGTCTCACTGTTCAAAACATGGAACAAAGTATTGGTTTTCTGTGCACAAACTGGCTACGAGGCTCTGAAGTACAGAAATGTACTCTTTCAGTGTACGATACAGAAGATTGCAACATTATTAGTGAACGCATTAGCGAATCCACCAAGAAAGGGCAGTAAGGAATTCAACTAAGAATCTGAAACCTTTTTGCCTCTCAGACATGGTGGCATAATGCAAGGTACAGGTCTTTTAGGACTTTCAAGTTCTGCTCATGCCATAGGACATACTTGTGGATATCCAGTAGTGGGCACAGCATCAAGTAAGCCCATGCCTGCTGACATCATGCTTCTGAAAACAAAGTGACTGGGATTTTATTAACAGAGGCACTCTGAGAAATGGTTTAGGAGGACTACAGAACCTCCTTCACTCACCAGGTCTGGACCATGCTTTGACCTTTTGTTGAGGGCGTCCCAGGATTAATTTCGGAGGTATACCTGTGAATTTAGTACGTGTGGAAAACTCAAAACAGACAGTTTGAAAAGCTGGAGCCACTAACATACCCCGTAAACACAGCATTACATTTCCTACCACGACGCTACACCTCTGCCCTCCGCTATCAAATGTTTACTTAATCAGTTGCACTTCGACATTACCTTTCTTGGGGGTAGCACCTGAAGAAGCATGTGTAGCACTGACTGACTGAGCTCCCATGACAGGCAGGTGAATCCTTGGAGGTGAGAGGATGGAGGAGGGTCCACTCGTTGATGGTGAGTAGCTGAACAAGGCAGAAGTGTAGCTGGGTCGTCTCCCTTCCCGGCGGTTGCCATCAATGGCAGCTTGGAGTTCTGCCGGAGAGCTGAGGGACTTCTTCTCACATTCATAATGGTACAAATATTTCATGTACCTAGAGATTGTAAGATAGAAAGCTTAATTACTATATACATAAGTGACAAAACCATTATGTGTCGATCAGGAAGGTTAAACCTATGCAAATGAAGTTGGGACATGCAACTCCTTATTGCATCTGTGCTAACACCAATCTTTAGCCCTGAATAATCTAGGCAGAGGTGGATACTTACTGTGTCCGGAGAGTGAATGCTGCACTGGTTATGGAAGTCGGTAAGTTCAGGCCTTTTGTGATTTCCCTCCAAATTTTCTTGTTGATAACCTCAACCAGGCCACCTTTTTCAGTCACCAGCTTGTAGAGCATGTACAAGTCTAAGAGCTGCTTAGCCATTATTGGAATGCGGCTGATAGGGGTGCCTGTAGTGAAAAGGGTATGAGGTTTAAAGAAAGACCAAAAGAGAGGTAAAAACAATGAAGTGAGCACTGCGAATGGAGAAAAGATGGCGCCAGATAAAGAGTCACAAGAACACAAGCAGGGGATACAGTTTGCGAAGGAGCATACATAACATGAGGTCAAAACAAGGTGAAGACATACAAACCAGTAGAAAAAAAGTTTGGAGGAAAAGTATGTTTCGGGTGAGGGGTAAGTGTTAGAGGGGATTGAAAAGTGACGAGAAGGTGAGTTATAAGGAGATCAGCATGAATAAAGCAAGGTGAAATACAATACAATGGAGTTAAAGAAAAGGTGAGACATGAAATAAAGAAGAAAATTTAGAATAAGTGTCCATTATGGTTGGGTTCATAGGATGTCTTGTCTAGAGAATTGATCTTGTGGTAGGAATAAGGACTTCCTGAAATATGTCAATGCAAAGCTGAGCCCCTCATATACGCACCCTTGCCAAAAGAAATACAAATGAAATGAGTCACTAGTGCAGCATTAAGGTTCTGCTTTCCTTCAGAAAGCAGGTGCACTGGAGGCGGACATTCCACACGTCCTTTTTGTTCTTGCCCACTTTAGACATTTCATAAACCTCTATATCAATGGCTGACATTACACTCCCATCTATGTACAGAAGCAAGAGAAAGTCACTTTATATTTTTGCATATATTCAGTTGCACTAGGACTGAACTGTTATCAATTAACGAAAAAAAAATATTTATGGGCACTAATATTAATAAATTATTTGACCACATTATTACCTCATTAAAGAGAATATAAATCACTTTTAGACTCATTCCCCACACCTCGTCTAGGTATTAACTTGGTGAGGCAAACAAAATACAATTAAAATAATAATAGCTCCTCATATTTTATTTGTTTTATCAATGCTCGCTTTCAAAATACTTACAGGATTTTTAAAATTTCACAAATACATTTGCTCTAATTTTCATTGGATTTTACATACATCTTTGTCTTAACTTAATTTAGATTTCTTAAACCAGATGGTGGTACTCGTTTTTCTGAATTTAGATTACATCACTATGCATTTATCAAACAGCAAAGTTGCTTGCTTTCTAATAATCCTACTCTATTTACCCGTAGATCAATTTTGGGGGGGAAAATGTAGTATCTCTTAAATAGTTTACATGTCTAATTGGCTAATGCTAACAAATCACCTATATTTTAAAATAATCAGTTTCCTCACTAGAAAAAGCATATCTGTTATATCCTCCTCCTTACCAGTGTTCAACTCTTCTTCTGTTAAACATTTTAGAAGATTATGAATAAAACTGTGTTAGACTGCATGGAAAAATAAGGAAATGCCTTGGGTCGCCAAAAAAATCAATAAAAAATGTGACTGAAAATAAATTTTCTATGTCCAACTTCCTTTTAGATTAACTATATCTGCCTATATAAAATGTAGCCTCAAGTCTTGCCAAGATAACAAATTCAACTAATTTATATCCTATTATTGATAAATGTTATAAAATAATGTTATAATATAATTTGGAATGAATCGACTCCTAAAGCTTCTCAAATACACAAAGTTATTTGTATATTGGTACCAAGATCTATGTACAGGTGGAACTTGCTTAGCAGCAAGCTCTCCAGATATCCTGGGATGTTCAATTTTGGAAACTTAATCTGGACTAAAAATCTTTAAAAGCGGAAGAACTGCTAACTAAACTCTCACTGTATAGATGTGGAAGGTAGATATATCCTTGTGTATGGGCTGCTAGATGGTGCAGAAAACCTTAGTAAATGTCTGTGCACCTAACGTAGATAAATTATTCTTTCAGAGTGCAGTAGGTGATCCCAGCGTTTGTGGGAGTACCTGTACTGTGGGTGCAAGATTTCAATTGTATATTGGACGGAACCCTAGATAGAAACCCTCACGACGTCAGCCAAAACCGGGGATGACAGGTGCGTTATACGTGATGACTAACTTGGACTGCATTATGTCTGGATAGCACTTAATCCAGGGCAGAAGGAATACACGTTATCATTCTGTTGTACACGGGACATACAGCAGGCTGGACAGGCTCCTTGCTTCCGAGGAACTAGGGTGGGGGAATCAGTTGCCTCTAGTGAATACCTGAATAGATCCTTATAGGCTCATGCCCTATATTGGCTGCATAAACGTGATGTGGGCACACCCCTGCTGTTCCCACGTGGTGTCTGCCAGGCTTGGCCCTGCAAGATTCAGCAACAACTCTGGCAGTTGAATGAGGTGCCCTTAAGCTGGTGCCCAGGGGTCGTGCTTTAGCAAAGTTTATGGGATAAAATCCAAACTACAGAGGAAGCTAAAGGACCAGGCAACGGAACTGGCTTGCTTTCAGAAACGGAAAGGGGAGGAAAGGCACACAGCCAAAGACAAACTGGTACTAGAAAATAGCATAGGGGACACATGGGCAGTGTTAGAAAAATTCACACTGAGGGATTACCAGCAGCGGTTGCATAAGGATGGGGATAAACCAGAGACTTTTTGTCTGGTTTCTCAAAAGAGACCCCTGCACCCATGTTCTAGGCGCTTACTGGAGAA
Organism: Lissotriton vulgaris; assembly: GCF_964263255.1. Taxonomy (NCBI): domain Eukaryota; kingdom Metazoa; phylum Chordata; class Amphibia; order Caudata; family Salamandridae; genus Lissotriton; species Lissotriton vulgaris. Next base: position 91,522,920 of record NC_141688.1, read on the forward strand.
AATGGCATGATTATCTCCACGAAGCGGCCAATAAACTATTACCTGACACCTATAAAAGCCTAAGACAGGGCCAGGACCTACGTATTGAAGGATTTCTGCCAGGGCAGAGGCTCCTGAACTGCCAGACGATGGCTAGACTGTGTGAGAGGGAGATATTTCAGTTAAGGAACTATGAGCAGTGGCACGAGACCTGCGATGCGATAAGGTCTCTGGGGCGGATGGGCTCCCATCAAAGTCCTACTGAACTTTTGCTGACCCGAGTGCACCTGCTGGAGGTGATCCAGGAGACCTGTAGCGTAGGCCAATTCTCGCAGACTATGAGGGAGGCGGTCATAATCATGCTGCCCAAGCCTGACAGTGACCCATTATTACAGGTATCCTTTTGCCCATTGTCCATGATAAACACAGGTGTCAAAGGGTTAGCGAAAGTATTAGCCAACAGAGTCAAGACCGTAATGGGGGTTTCGGTGCATGAGGACTAATTTGGGTTACACCTGCACAAAGTACAATGATAAATATCCGACTATTAACTCGTTGTGCATATGCTCAAGGAGGCAGACTCTGAGGTTGCTCTAGTGGCCTTAGATATGGAAAAGGCGTTTGATATCTTGGATTGGGGATATATGATGCAGGTTCTTAGAAGGATGGAATTTGAGGCACAGTGCTTGCAGTAGGTTGCTCAGTTATATTCGCACCTTACTGCGCGGGTGCACACTGGAGGATAGGTCCTGAGCAGCAGGGGGATCAAGCAGGGGACCAGACAAGGGTGCCATTTGTTCCCACATCTTGATCGCCCTGACAGTTGAGCCATTGACCATTCATCTACGGGGGCATGGGCTGAGTGGGGCATGAAGGTGGGGTAACACTACGCATGTGCTGTCTTTATATGGTGACGATACACTTCTTTGCGTGACACAACCACAGCATTCCATCCCATAGCGCCTTACAGGGCGTCAGACATTAGGAAAAGCCTCAAATGACACGTTAACCAGGGTTAATCTGTATTGTTTCCATTGGGGAAGGTTGTCTACTGTACTGGCGGAATAGACACCCCAGGTGAGAGGATAAGTTTTGCTATCTGGGCAGGTGGCACACATGCCCCAACAGCAGCTAGCTTATAATGTATATAGAATAGTGGATGGACTCCAGGCCTCGGTACGCTTTTGGAATACCCTGCCCTTGTCCACCATTGGCAGATTAGTGGTTGCAAAAAATGAAGTTTCTTCCATGGTACCGCTACGAGCTGCAGAACCCCCTATGTTCAACACCTCACACTATATTTAAAATGTTGGATGGCCTACTGGTGTCGCTGGTTTGGGTGGTGAAGAGGAGCAGGGTAGGACTAGTGGTATTTAAGCTGGGTCTTCCAGACCTGGAATTATATTAAATGGCAACTCTGCTCCAACATGCAGAGCAATGGTGTTCGCCATAGGACAACTGGGAGAAAATATTGTTGGAGTGGATGGAGGGGGTAGAGAATTTACCAGTCTGCTTCATGGCAGGAGAGCACCAACTGACCATAAGCCCTTACACAATGTGTCAATTGGCTTAGACGTGGGAGTCGGTGGTGAGGCGGATCTTGAAGGCACCACCCTTTCCAGGAACCTTCCCTTATAATGACTTCAGACATTTATAAGTATCAGTGGTGACATGTCCTAGAGACTGCAGAAGGAGTGAGGGGGCTCCACATTTGGAGTTATATTCCTGGGGGCTCCGGAGGGGCAGTTTTTGCTGTTTGCTAAATTGACTAGAACGATTAGGGAAATATGGACCGCACTTCTTGTGTTTTTAGTGACTTCACAGACATGGACAGGACTACTAGAGGGGAGATTCGAAGCGCAAACAGTCTCCAGGCTCTATACAGCGTTAAAATAAGACATGCCACAGCTAGTTAAGAAAGCTCACCATGGTTGGGAGGACTTACAGGAGTCACTGACCAAGAGAGATTGGAAACAGGCGTATGCCCAAGCAAGGGAGGTGTCCAGTAACGCCAGGTTTAAACTAGCGCATTTCAACCAATCAATCATATTTTTTGTAATGCGCACTACTCACCCGTGAGGGTCTCAATGTGCTGTGGTGGGGAATGCTGCTACTGCTCGAAAAGCCAGGTCTTGAGGAGTTTTCTGAAGGTCAGCAGGTCTTGGGTCTGCCGTAGGTGGATGGGGAGGGTGTTCCCGGTCTTGACGGCGAGGTGGGAGAACTATCTGCCGCCGGAGGTCGCTATGCGGAAGCAGGGGACTGTGGCGAGGTCGGGGGAGCTGAGGGGTGGGGTGTAGAAGCGGAGTCGTCTGTTGAGGTATGTTGGTCCGGTGTTGTGGAGTGCCTTGTATGCGTGGGTGAGGACTTTGAAGGTTATCCTCTTGGTCTCGGGAGCCAGTGCAGGTCTCTCAGGTGCCATGTGATGGGGCTGCGGCGAGGCATGCAGAGGCGTTCTGGATGCGTTGGAGCAGTCTCAGGAGTTTGGCCGAGCTGCATTTCCTTAGTCCAACCTGCTGCTGACGAGGGCCTGGGTGACCGTTCTCGTTTCACTGGGGATCCACTTGTAGATCCTGAGGAGCATGCGGAGGGTGTTGAAGCAGGAGGAGGAAACTGCGTTGACCTGTTTAGTCATGGAGAGGGTGGAGTTGAGGATGACCCCTAGGTTGCATGCGTGGTTGGTTGGTGTTTGGGCACTTCCCAGTGCGATCGGCCACCAGGAGTCGTCCCAGGCCGAAGGGGTGGATCCGAGGATGTGGACCTCCGTCTTGTTCGAGTTCAGCTTCAGTCGGCTCTTCCTCATCCATTCAGCGACGGCCTTCATTCCTCCGTGAAGGTTGGTTTTGGCGGTGTGGGGGCCCTTGGTGAGAGAGAGGATCAGCTGGGTGTCCACGGCGTAGGAGATGTTGAAGTCGTGCCAACGGGCGACGTGGGCTTGCGGTGCCATGTAGATGTTAAACCGAGATGGGCTGAGGGATGAGCCCTGGGGTACGCCGCACATGAGCTCGGTGGCTTCGGAGCGGAAGGGGAAAAGGCGGATGCTCTGTGTTCTGCCAGAGAGGATGAAGGTGGTCCAGTCCAGGGTCTTCTCTTCAAAGTCTTTCATCGCACATACTTTGTGGAGAAGTGTGGCTCAATGGTTAGAGCGGCAGGCCCCGATGCAGAGGTCTAGCCCGGGACCAGGGTTCAATTCCCCGCCTCGGCGGGTCTTGGGCTCAAATTCCACGGACCTGATAATTCTCGCCTCTGTGCCTATTCCAATCATGGAGTCCCACTCTGCAACTCTGGACAATAGCTTGCTTAATCTCCACAACGTCCCCCACAACGCCAAGGATGCCTGGCCTCCACCTTGGGGGTGCCCAGGAGTGGACGCCTCACAGGGAAAGCCAGGATGGGTTCCACAGCGGTATTCGTACAAGCGCCTTGAGACCCTTGCGGGTGAGTAGTGCGCTATACAAGTATCAATTTACATTTTTATTTTATGCCTGCAAGATTACATCGTATTAAACCCCATCCCCTGCTCACCAACAACCTCACGAGTGTCCCAGATGCAAGACAGATCAGGGTGACTTCCTGCATATGAGTTGGAGGTGCCCCGAGGTGGTGCCATATTGGGCGGAGGTTGTAGGTAAACTATGGGCCGTAATAAGGATATTACTGGAATCCTCGATAAAGTAATGCATATTGGGACTCGTTCCTTCCACCAGGTATGGTAGGATGCAGGGATTGTTTGCACAATAGGGGATCCTCCTGGCAAAACAGAGTTGCTATTCATTGGATGGCAAAAGCGGGGCCTACAATGGCATCATGAAGGAGACAGAGGAATGTGTGTTAATGGAAGAGCGTAGAATGAGAGGTCAGAAAGAATGAAAAGGCGGACGAGGACTGCAAGATCTGGGCCGACCTACTTAGCACTTTGGTTTACCCTGGGGCAGAGGGCCGATTAATCTTGGGTGAAGGTTTGGCGGTTAAGGGTGTGTCTGTGTGTGTGTGGGGTGGGGGGGGGGGGTGGGGGGGGGGGGGTGTCTGTGGGGTGTGTGTGTGTGTGGGGTGTGTGTGTGTGGGGGGGGGGGGGTGTGGGGTGTGTGTGTGTGGGGGGTGTGTGTGTGGTGGGGTGTGTGTGTGTGGGGGGGGGTGTGTGTGTGGGGGGGGGTGTGTGTGTGGGGGGTGTGTGTGTGTGGGGGGTGTGTGTGTGGGGGGGGTGTGTGGGGGGGGGGGGGGTGTGGTGTGGGGGGGGGGTGTGTGTGTGGGGGGGTGTGTGTGTGTGTGTGTGTGGGGCGTGTGTGTGTGTGGGGCGTGTGTGTGTGTGTGTGGGGCGTGTGTGTGTGTGTGTGGGGCGTGTGTGTGTGTGTGGGGTGTGTGTGTGTGTGTGTGGGGCGTGTGTGTGGGGCGTGTGTGTGTGTGGGGCGTGTGTGGGGCGTGTGTGTGTGGGGGGCGTGTGTGTGTGTGTGTGGGGCGTGTGTGTGTGTGTGTGTGGGGCGTGTGTGTGTGTGTGGGGCGTGTGTGTGTGTGTGTGGGGCGTGTGTGTGTGGGGGGCGTGTGTGTGTGTGGGGTGTGTGTGGGGGGCGTGTGTGTGGGGGGGCGTGTGTGTGTGGGGGGCGTGTGTGTGTGGGGCGTGTGTGTGTGTGGGGCGTGTGTGGGGCGTGTGTGTGTGTGGGGCGTGTGTGGGGCGTGTGTGTGTGTGGGGCGTGTGTGTGTGGGGCGTGTGTGTGTGGGGCGTGTGTGTGTGTGGGGCGTGCGTGTGTGTGGGGCGTGCGTGTGTGTGGGGCGTGCGTGTGTGTGGGGCGTGCGTGTGTGTGGGGCGTGCGTGTGTGTGGGGCGTGCGTGTGTGTGGGGCGTGCGTGTGTGTGGGGCGTGCGTGTGTGTGGGGCGTGTGTGTGGGGGGCGTGTGTGTGGGGCGTGTGTGTGTGGGGCGTGTGTGTGTGGGGCGTGTGTGTGTGGGGCGTGTGTGTGGGGGCGTGTGTGTGGGGGCGTGTGTGTGTGGGGCGTGTGTGTGTGGGGCGTGTGTGTGTGGGGCGTGTGTGTGTGGGGCGTGTGTGTGTGGGGCGTGTGTGTGTGTGTGTGGGGCGTGTGTGTGTGTGTGGGGTGTGTGTGTGTGTGTGTGGGGCGTGTGTGTGGGGCGTGTGTGTGTGTGGGGCGTGTGTGGGGCGTGTGTGTGTGGGGGGCGTGTGTGTGTGTGTGTGGGGCGTGTGTGTGTGTGTGTGGGGGGCGTGTGTGTGTGTGTGTGGGGCGTGTGTGTGTGTGTGTGTGGGGCGTGTGTGTGTGTGGGGCGTGTGTGTGTGTGTGTGGGGCGTGTGTGTGTGGGGGGCGTGTGTGTGTGTGGGGTGTGTGTGGGGGGCGTGTGTGTGGGGGGGCGTGTGTGTGTGGGGGGCGTGTGTGTGTGGGGCGTGTGTGTGTGTGGGGCGTGTGTGGGGCGTGTGTGTGTGTGGGGCGTGTGTGGGGCGTGTGTGTGTGTGGGGCGTGTGTGTGTGGGGCGTGTGTGTGTGGGGCGTGTGTGTGTGTGGGGCGTGCGTGTGTGTGGGGCGTGCGTGTGTGTGGGGCGTGCGTGTGTGTGGGGCGTGCGTGTGTGTGGGGCGTGCGTGTGTGTGGGGCGTGCGTGTGTGTGGGGCGTGCGTGTGTGTGGGGCGTGCGTGTGTGTGGGGCGTGCGTGTGTGTGGGGCGTGTGTGTGGGGGGCGTGTGTGTGGGGCGTGTGTGTGTGGGGCGTGTGTGTGTGGGGCGTGTGTGTGGGGGCGTGTGTGTGTGGGGGCGTGTGTGTGTGGGGCGTGTGTGTGTGGGGCGTGTGTGTGTGGGGCGTGTGTGTGTGGGGCTTGTGTGTGTGGGGCGTGTGTGTGTGGGGCGTGTGTGTGTGTGGGGCGTGTGTGTGTGTGGGGTGTGTGTGTGGGGCGTGTGTGTGTGGGGCGTGTGTGTGTGTGGGGCGTGTGTGTGTGTGGGGTGTGTGTGTGGGGCGTGTGTGTGTGGGGCGTGTGTGTGTGGGGCGTGTGTGTGTGTGGGGCGTGTGTGTGTGGGGCGTGTGTGTGTGTGGGGCGTGTGTGTGTGTGGGGCGTGTGTGTGTGTGGGGCGTGTGTGTGTGGGGCGTGTGTGTGTGTGGGGCGTGTGTGTGTGTGGGGCGTGTGTGTGTGTGGGGCGTGTGTGTGTGTGGGGCGTGTGTGTGTGTGGGGCGTGTGTGTGTGTGTGGGGCGTGTGTGTGTGTGGGGCGTGTGTGTGTGTGGGGCGTGTGTGTGTGTGGGGCGTGTGTGTGGGGGGCGTGTGTGTGGGGGGCGTGTGTGTGGGGGGCGTGTGTGTGGGGGGCGTGTGGGTCGGGGGCGTGTGGGTCGGGGGCGTGTGGGTCGGGGGCGTGTGGGTCGGGGGCGTGTGTGTGTGGGGCGTGTGTGTGTGGGGCGTGTGTGTGTGGGGCGTGTGTGTGTGGGGCGTGTGTGTGTGGGGCGTGTGTGTGTGGGGCGTGTGTGTGTGGGGCGTGTGTGTGTGGGGCGTGTGTGTGTGGGGCGTGTGTGTGTGGGGCGTGTGTGTGTGTGGGGCGTGTGTGTGGGGCGTGTGTGTGTGTGGGGGTGGTGTGTGTGTGGGGCGTGTGTGTGTGTGGGGCGTGTGTGTGTGTGGGGCGTGTGTGTGTGGGGTGTGTGTGGGGTGTGTGTGTGGGGTGTGTGTGTGTGGGGTGTGTGTGTGTGGGGTGTGTGTGTGTGGGGTGTGTGTGTGTGGGGCGTGTGTGTGTGGGGCGTGTGTGTGTGGGGCGTGTGTGTGTGGGGCGTGTGTGTGGGGGGCGTGTGTGTGTGGGGGGCGTGTGTGTGTGGGGGGCGTGTGTGTGTGGGGGGCGTGTGTGTGGGGCGTGTGTGTGTGGGGCGTGTGTGTGTGGGGCGTGTGTGTGTGGGGCGTGTGTGTGTGGGGCGTGTGTGTGTGGGGCGTGTGTGTGTGGGGCGTGTGTGTGTGGGGGGCGTGTGTGTGTGGGGGGCGTGTGTGTGGGGCGTGTGTGTGTGGGGCGTGTGTGTGGGGCGTGTGTGTGTGGGGCGTGTGTGTGTGGGGCGTGTGTGTGTGGGGCGTGTGTGTGTGGGGCGTGTGTGTGGGGCGTGTGTGTGTGGGGCGTGTGTGTGTGGGGCGTGTGTGTGGGGCGTGTGTGTGGGGCGTGTGTGTGTGGGGGTGGTGTGTGTGTGGGGCGTGTGTGTGTGTGGGGCGTGTGTGTGTGTGGGGCGTGTGTGTGTGTGGGGCGTGTGTGTGTGTGGGGTGTGTGTGTGTGGGGTGTGTGTGTGTGGGGTGTGTGTGTGTGGGGTGTGTGTGTGTGGGGCGTGTGTGTGTGGGGCGTGTGTGTGGGGCGTGTGTGTGTGGGGCGTGTGTGTGTGGGGGGCGTGTGTGTGTGGGGGGCGTGTGTGTGGGGGGCGTGTGTGTGTGGGCGTGTGTGTGTGGGGCGTGTGTGTGTGGGGCGTGTGTGTGTGGGGCGTGTGTGTGTGGGGCGTGTGTGTGTGGGGCGTGTGTGTGAGGGGCGTGTGTGTGTGGGGCGTGTGTGTGTGGGGCGTGTGTGTGTGGGGCGTGTGTGTGTGGGGCGTGTGTGTGTGGGGCGTGTGTGTGTGTGTGGGGCGTGTGTGTGTGTGGGGCGTGTGTGTGTGTGTGGGGCGTGTGTGTGTGTGTGGGGCGTGTGTGTGTGTGGGGCGTGTGTGTGTGGGGCGTGTGTGTGGGGCGTGTGTGTGTGGGGGGCGTGTGTGTGGGGGGCGTGTGTGTGGGGGGCGTGTGTGTGGGGGGCGTGTGTGTGTGGGGCGTGTGTGTGTGGGGCGTGTGTGTGTGGGGCGTGTGTGTGTGGGGGGCGTGTGTGTGGGGGGCGTGTGTGTGGGGGGCGTGTGTGTGTGGGCGTGTGTGTGTGGGGCGTGTGTGTGTGGGGCGTGTGTGTGTGGGGCGTGTGTGTGTGGGGCGTGTGTGTGTGGGGCGTGTGTGTGTGGGGCGTGTGTGTGTGGGGCGTGTGTGTGTGGGGCGTGTGTGTGTGGGGCGTGTGTGTGTGGGGCGTGTGTGTGTGGGGCGTGTGTGTGTGGGGCGTGTGTGTGTGTGTGGGGCGTGTGTGTGTGTGGGGCGTGTGTGTGTGTGTGTGGGGCGTGTGTGTGTGTGTGTGGGGCGTGTGTGTGTGTGTGGGGCGTGTGTGTGTGGGGCGTGTGTGTGTGGGGGGCGTGTGTGTGGGGGGCGTGTGTGTGGGGGGCGTGTGTGTGGGGGGCGTGTGTGTGGGGGGCGTGTGTGTGGGGGGCGTGTGTGTGGGGGCGTGTGGGTCGGGGGCGTGTGGGTCGGGGGCGTGTGGGTCGGGGGCGTGTGGGTCGGGGGCGTGTGGGTCGGGGGCGTGTGGGTCGGGGGCGTGTGGGTCGGGGGCGTGTGGGGTGTGTGTGTGTGGGGCGTGTGTGTGTGTGGGGTGTGTGTGTGTGGGGCGTGTGTGTGTGGGGCGTGTGTGTGTGGGGCGTGTGTGTGTGGGGCGTGTGTGTGTGGGGCGTGTGTGTGTGGGGCGTGTGTGTGTGGGGCGTGTGTGTGTGGGGCGTGTGTGTGGGGGGCGTGTGTGTGTGGGGCGTGTGTGTGTGGGGCGTGTGTGTGTGGGGCGTGTGTGTGTGGGGCGTGTGTGTGTGGGGCGTGTGTGTGTGGGGCGTGTGTGTGTGTGGGGCGTGTGTGTGTGGGGCGTGTGTGTGTGGGGCTGAGGAAAGAGTGGTGTGGGTCGTGGGCCACTCATACGTGAGGCGGGCCGGGGACGTATTCAAAGCAGGTGAAATGATTCACGCAGCTGGGGAATACGGGTACAGGGTGACCTTCCACGGAAGGGGCGGGCTCTGTATTGACCAGTTTCAATGTTTTGTCGAGGGACTGCTAGGGCGGACAAGGTCACCGCCGTCTGTAATCATAGTACACCTGGGAGGCAATGATTTGGTGACACTCGGTCGGCGTGTACTACTCGAGCGAGTTCTATCTACTGTTAGCTGGTTGGCAAGGAGGATCCCGGGGTGCACGATAGCATGGTCCCACATGATTCCCAGGAAGGTGTGGCGGGGGGGCCTCTCTGTATCAGCACTGAACCATTCAGTAAAGAAGGTCAATAACAAGCTTGGTAGGTTGTTTCGCTCGGCGCAGTTACACTGTATTCCACATGGATGTATTCGGGGGGAGCACATGTATCTCGAAGATGGGGTCCATTTGTCCCGGGAGGGGAATGTCTTACTCATAGGAGACTTTGTAGCATGGTTAAGGGGTTTGTAAAAGCATGACCTTTAGTAGGAGTTGTGGGGGGCCCGGATAGCCGGTCAACTATCCGGCCTGTGGCGGTAAGGTCATGATCGGTGAGCAGTAATTTCAAGGTCCCTAGAGGGGGGGGGCGCCACCCATTATGGATGGGAGCGCCCGGGGGGAGGCGGCCATTGGCCCCTCACACGGGAAGGCGGCACCCACTAAGTATGGGGTCGCCTAAGGGAAGGCGGTCATAGGCCCCTTCCAGGGGAGGAGGCGGCTAGATGCCCCTCCTACGAATTTCCCGGGGCCAGGATATCCGCGACGGCGGATGTGATAAACAGTGTGGGGTGGGAGGGGGGTCCACGCTACCTTCTAGACACCTCACACGAGTCCTCGGACGACCATTAAGATGGCGTTGAGTTAAATAGGGGGCCCCCGCAAAGACAAGGGAAATTGGAGTTGGCACAGAGGTACAGTCCTCTGTGCGCCCGCCCCTCACACCGTGAGGGGGGAGTTCTGGTAGTAGGGATCTGACACCGGTTGCGACCTTGCCGTTGGCCCGTAATGCTGGGATGTACAAGTTTTAGAAAGTATGCATTTGCAGGATGTTTAGACTCGGCTAGGAAAACCTTTGTATTAGAGATTTGTTAAGGTTAGCCAATGAACGTGTCTGCATCGTAATGTAATAAATGAAAATTGTACATGATATGAAATTGTTATTTTAATGTTTTAATTTTGTTTCATATTTTAATAAATACGACCGGGAGGGTAACTCCCTCCCGCCTTCCAAAAGTTCAGAACTGCGTCCGTCTTCCCATCCTTGGGGATTGTGTTGGGAGGGGGTGACAGGCATCCCGGCCATATGTTCATTCCAGGCCAACCACTGCTGGAAAAAGTCCAGGTGAGTGCCTGTTCCTGCCCCCCCCCCGCTGTCCGTGCCTTTTCCACCCCCCCTCCCGCTGTCCGTTCCCGCCCCCCTCCCGCTGTTAATGTGCCCGTAGGTGCTTGTCTATGTCTATTTATCAACATGGAGTCAGTGGTTAAATCGGTTTTTCTGGCGCTGTTCCGACTTCTCAATCGGAATTGACATGGCCATAGAGTTATGTGGCTGGAAAGCCCAGGTCGCTGCACTGTGGCTTTGTGGGCCGCCGACGGGGAGAGGGAAATATGGCGGATGCTGTGGAGCCGTGAGTATGTGCGCGCGCGCGCCACTCGCTTCTTGCTTCCGCAACCGCTGTAGCAGCACCTGATTGAAACTTCTTTTATTCTCTTTTTCTTTAGGGAGAAGAAAAGAAGGAGAATAGAGGAACAGACAAGCGACAAGTTAGTGCTGGGAAGTGGCATTTGTGAGGTTGGGAATGAGTTTTCAGCTACCCCTGAGCCGGGGAATGCAAGGGGACGCGCCATGTACATTTACCGTAGACAATGAATGGGATTGCGGGCTGTAGTTAAGGGGAAATAAGTGTTTCAGGAGCATAGGAAACGACGAAACACTTTATTTTACAGAGCTAGTGGAATGTGGATCTAAATCTTAATGGGAAGTTGGGGAGAGACGGTACATTGCAGGTGCGAGCAGAGCTAACGGATAAACATTGCATTAGAGCTTAGGGGTCCAGAATTTATGCAAGTGCACCAGATGAGGTGAGGACGTACCAGTAGTGGGCGTGGACTGGAATGACCGACACTAATATTCTAGGCAGAAGAGAAGGAGAGTGGAACTCTCGATTGGAACAGGACAAACTGGCCGCAGACCGGTTTGTGGGAGGCAAGGTGGGAGGGAAAACAAATTACAATCAAGCAAGGTATGAGCGAGTGTGGCGAACTGTTTATGTAGGTTTGCGCCCTAACTGTAAGACCCAATATTGACTTGCGTAAACATTTCATGAATGTATAAGAAAATATTTGAATTGGAAATGTATAAGTGCAAGTTCCACTATTCCTAAGTGCCTGTTTAATACTGAGCCGAGCTATCATGTACGTTCTGCCTGCCACCCTCAATCTACACAGGATGTGGGGTTACAGCTAGAGCTTGCAACTTTGGAACTGGACCAGATAGGTTTGAGTCATGGCGTTGGCTCAACACAATGTGATTCTGGGCAAATCTCAAGTGCCTAAAAGAAATGAATGTGACCTTGTATAATAATGTAACTAGTGTTCATGTGAGCTCTTCAATATCTCCAGGTAGAGTTAACACTTTATTTAAATCGCAGAAAACCTGGGAGGTAAAAACAAAGAATCAACATAGGAGAGACAAATAGCAATTTAGCGGCTGATTTGTACAAAATGAAAACATACAACCTGGATAAATTGCAGCATCTCCACTTAAATTGTGTGAGTTTGGGCAAATATTTTATTTCACCAAAACTCATACTTGCACATAAAAGCACTTTCAAAAACATGAATCAGAAAACCAACTATACAAAACCTATAGTGTTCATTTAATAGACTAATGTTGCTCTATAATAATGTGGGCCACATACAGGATCCACGTGACAACACTCTTGCCTGTTGGTTCACTAATAGCACTCTAACTAGTGTGAGAACAGGGCTGGAATGACTGACTATAAGCTCATGTTTAAGAACTAACACTTTTAATAAGTGCAGTGCAGCGCTATATTGTGACATATTTATGTCAAAGCTTCCTTGTGTTAAAGAAATACAGTCTCATCAAAATTTTAAAAAGTGTATCATATTTTCGTGATGTTTGTTGTATGTTTTACATAGCAAACATTTTCAGGGCTCGGATTGTGCATGGGCTCTAAGAGCCAAGCCTGAGCTCTGCTCTACCTGTTAGTTTGTTTGCTCGCCCACCTCTAACCCCAAAACTCAATTTCAAAGACCGTGAAATCAACATTTCGACTTCTTTGCTAAATTCAAAAGTCCGCTCAAAATCCTTTTCCTCGATCGATCGCTAGCGATTAGATAGGTTCAGTCGGAGTGCTGAAAATGACACTAAACCTCCCTCGGTTGTGGGAGAACAAGTCCTTGTAACGGAACTCCCCAACATCATCTTTACTACGACTCTCATCCGGATGGTCTCACTGTACTGCAATTTGTTCTGCTCTCTTTTGCTCGCTTTATTGTAATATGTTCTGCTACCGTTCTGCTCTGCAACTGTTGTGAAGCGCTCAGATACCCTCCGGTCAGGCTAGCGATATACAAAACTTCGTAAATAAATATATGTGTACAAAATTAAAAATGGGAAAACAATATACAATGCTTCCTAAAGAGGATTCTCTTCGCCAAACCATCTACTTTCTCGGATTTGTCCAGCAGTGGCCCGTCCTTTCCAGGCAAAGAGAGTGTAAGGCTGAACAAAAGTCAGTCTGTCAGACACTCTTCTTGCTCAGGTCAAACAGGCAGGAGCTGCACGTGCACCGGCTCCCGGCTGCCTCAGCTGAACTTTGTCAGGCGGAGGATTTCACAGCCCTATTGGTGTGACCTTAGCCTGGCAAAAGTGCCCCGAGGACCTCTCCCTCGTGACGAGGACGAGCATCACTGATTTCCTCGGACCTGGACGCTTCAATTTTAAGCCTTGAAGTGCCCAGGGCCGAGTGTTAATCAGCGACACCTCATCACAGAGTGAGGTGAGGTCAGCAACCTCACTGACCCCATGCCACTCTGACGATATTGGGACTGCTGCCTTCCCTTATTGGCTGAGGTCAGCCAATGAGAGCAGGCAGCAGTCCCAACCCTCCTGGGACCTCCGAGGCTTCCTTCTTGGAGAGCTGCAGTTAAGGTAAGTTTAAAAAAATATATTTGGGGTGTGTGTGTGTGTGTGTGTCAGGGCTCGACAAATCTGAAAAATTGTACTAGTCCTGCAGGTCTAGTAACTTGGAAATTCCCCTCGACCTAACTGCAACCTACTTGACTCTGTCTCTGAAAACGGAGCAAAAGTGACAAGTTAACAAGGTTTAAAGGCATCTTTATTGCTCATTCTCTTTGTGAGCAATAAAAATGCCTTTAAATCTTGTTATCTTGTCACTTTTGCTCCGTTTTCAAAGACAGAGGACAAAAGTTAGTTTGTGTTCCTACTCGCCAGAAAGGGCGAGTAGGAACTAAAAATAGCTCGTTCTCATCCATTCTCCCTCGCAAATGCGAGCGGGCGAGTGGATTTGTGGAGCCCTGTGTGTGTGTATGTATGAATGTATGTGTAATTGTTAGTGAGTGTTGTGAATGGGTGTGTGCGCGCATGTGTGAATGCATGGGTGTGAATGAGGTGTGCGTGCCCCCCTCCCGTCCCAGGTAAAATTACTGGCTGCCACTGGATTTGGTCTTTGAGGTAACCAACACCACACTCCTTGCCTATTCTAGTAATCTATAAGAATGCATGTAACCCAATACCTCCACTAAGGATTCATTATAGTGTAAAAACAATCCTCCTTGAAAGACCTATTGGCTTTAACATGTCCTTTTCATGAGAAATAAACCAGGCCTACGCTCAGTAGGTCTGGTTTATTTGCACATTTTCACCTAAAAAGATTAGACCTATTGCCCTTTTAGGTTTTGCCTGGCGTCCGCTAGGCAGGCGAAAACTTTTGTGAAGAGTATGGTGCCTTTGTCACGCCTCTCACTACCATTGGCTAGCTCCATAAATGGAGGCTAGCCATTGGAAGTGAGATCTGTCTGTCATGGTTCGAGGCGATTCGTGGGCGTTCCGGCGATGTTTTTCTCATCCGATCGTCATGCGGCGGTGGGCGGTTGTTTATTTATTTATTTTTTCAATCTTTGTTTTCGCCATTTTTAAAGTGTCGTTTTCAGGGGTGGGTTGCGCGATGTCCCGCTCTCTGTTCCCGCCCCCCCTCCCGCTGTTCGTGTGCCCGTTCCTGCCCCCCGTCCCGCTGCTTGTGTGCCCGTTCCCGCCCCCTCTCCCGCTGCTCGTTCCCGCCCCCCCCTCCCGCTGTCCGTGCTCCGTGTGACTGCTGTTTTCGGCGGTTACTTCCCTGGCTGTTCGTTTGTTTGGAGATTGCATTAGTGCTGTACTATTCCATCTCAGGGACAGCATAGGTCTATGTTCGTTTATTTACGCTCTTTCGGAATCTGTTTCCGAGGTTATTAGCCTTTCCTGTACTCTTCCACCGCCCTTGTGCTCCGCCCGGCGGCCGGGTTTTGCTCCGCCATCCGGCCGGGCACAGCCAGCCACTCTTCCCCCGCCCTTGTTCCAACCTTCAGTGACTTATCCATTCCTGCACTAGGAGAAGGAAAGACAAGAAATAAGGGGACACACTTCACTTTAATTTGGAACCCGAACATTCCTTTCCTTCAGTCTGGCCTCTGCCCATCATTCTTCACAACATACAAGGTCTTGGGCTATCTCTGAAGGGGACAGAGGAACATTCAACGTGAAACAGACAGCGCTGCACATCACGCAGACAGCATCACTGCTGCACTGTTGCACTGCACTGAGTCATTTTCACTGCAGTACTCGGGCAGTGTGATCCTAACAGCAGCACTACACATTCACCCTCAGAACTCTACGGGGTAACACGGTGCAGCTCTACACAGAGCATGCATGCTCGTGGGCCCGATTCCGGCGGGATGCTATGGATTTTTGTAGCAAAAAAATGCTTTTCTTTAGGCTGTCTCCCGCCTGAACAGCATCTGTTTCAATAGAAGTGAAAGGGGTAAATCCATGCTCCCGATTGAGTTTTTAGACTCTCCCACTTCCCTCCTCTTAAATGTTGGACTGTATGCACAGAGTGACTGTCACTGTAGCAATGCACATGGTGGCACTGACTCAGTGCAGCACTGCAGACTATGCCCTCACTACATCACTCGACAGGGATCTCACTGCAGCATTAGAGGGATCTCACTGCAGCATTAGAGGGATCTCACTGCAGCATTAGAGGGATCTCACTGCAGCATTAGAGGGATCTCACTGCAGCATTAGAGGGATCTCACTGCAGCACTGTAGAGCCTGGCCCTCACTGCAGGGCTGAACAGCGTCCCTCCAGTATACCAAGACACCCTCACAGCAGCACTGCCCTGAGTGACAGTCATTATGACTGCACTGGAGAGGCCTCACTGCAGAACTGTAGAGTCTGACCCTCACTGCAGGGCTGCACAGCGTCCCTCGAGTATACCAAGACACCCTCACCGCAGCACTGCACAGAGTGACAGTCATTGTTACTGCACTGGAGAGACCTTACTGCAGAACTGTAGAGCCTGACCCTCACTGCAGGGCTGAACAGCATCCCTCCAGTATACCAAGACACCCCCACAGCAGCACTGCACAGAGGGACCGCCATTATTACTGCACTGGAGAGACCTCACTGTAGAGCGTGACCCTCACTGCAGGGCTGCACAGAACAGCCCTCCGTGCAGTACTACACAAAGAAGCGCTTAATGGAGAAATGCACAGAATAATCCTCATTACCACACTACAAACAGTACCCCCCTCAGCAGCACTGCACTAGAGGGCAACACTGCAAGGTGATAATCATTACATCACTGCCCAGACCGACTAATTACAGCACTGCACACTGTGGCCTCCTCTGCAGCACTGCACACTGTGGCCTCCTCTGCAGCACTGCACACTGTGGCCTCCTCTGCAGCACTGCACACTGTGGCCTCCTCTGCAGCACTGCATATTCACCCTCACTGCAGAAATGTGTGTGTGTGGCTGGCTCTGGGTGTGTGTCTGGCTCTGGGTGCGTTTGTGTGGCTCGGGGGGGGGGATGCTAGTAATTGCTGTCTGCTGAGCTCGTCCGTAGGGTACAATAGGTCTCACATTTGCGAGAGATTAAGCTAATGGCAATAGCTCAAACTTTTCCAAAGGCGAAACCATTGCATTGTAAAAGCTTGTTCAAATTATAGGCTCCACGAAACATCACTCTTCCCGGTATCAATATACAAGAAAACGTGCGTCTTCAGAGCCATCACCCATCGAAAGGCTTCATGTGAAGCTGTGAAGGAAAAGTATCCGGGTTTTACAGCACTAAACAGACGCCAGTTTCAGTAGAAACACCAAAGAGTTCAAAAGCCACACATGTAAAATGCGGTTTTGTAAAGTTTGTGAGAGCCTGCTGGCAAAAATAAAGTAATTTAGTTTTCGTTGTAATTAAAACTAAATTAAACAAGCCGAAATTCACTGCCGGCGTCATTGGGTAAGGCGAGAATAACGAGACACAATATGGTTTCAAACATCCTTCACCAGTCGAGATGACCTTGTCCGCAGGACAACAGCTCTAAGTACACACTCGCACAGCAGGAAGAAGGGTCGAAAGCGTCGACTGTGCGACCGTAAGCCAGCATCGGAGTGGTTTCAAGTTATGTCACCTAAGTGATGGATTGCAGCAATCGAGCCCTTCTAGTGATTAATGCTGTCAAGGTCAGAGGGCAGAGCTCTGGAGGCAAAGGTCATCATCTTGGGGGAAGGCTAACCTTGTTGAGCTTTTGTGCTTTAATTGATTGGGACCCAATTTCTGGGTGTGATCCAGCCACAGTTGCTTCATTTAAACACCATGTTCCGACCCTTCATAGAACCTTCAGGGCTTGCTGGCCGACTCAAAGAGCTAGCGCACTTTCAGATCACTTAACATCACAATATTGGAGACCCATAAACACAGCCTTCACAATACATTGAATCTAGAACTTCAACACCAAGGAACCTCAAGTATCTAGGCTCGAATTAGCAGATCATCTTGGAACTGAGTTATTGCAATGACCCAACACCCGATGTGGTCAATGTCCAGGGTCAAGTCGCACCCCCAGATCTGTCAGTGCACATGAATGAAGCACGTGCATTGGAAGCCTAACCCGTCACTCTCAGTTAGTCCAATGCTACAAACTGCAGAGCTTGAGGCGTGCCCTCAGCACCAATGATCTTGCCAATGACGAGGCCACCTCCAGCTGGAATAACGCTCAACTGGTTGTGCCTCTGAACCTAAGCAAAACCATGGCTCGGTATTCAAATATTCCAAATGCAATGCCACATACAATCGTGACTACGGCCTTGAGCTGTGACCTACAGCAAAGATTATTATTACTATAACAAGGCCGCAACCTGAAAAGAGCACACCCTCAAACTGTGACCTGCATGCTCCAAAAGGTGTAGTGTTACTATAGTCCCTGACAGTGCATGTTCTTTATCTTAATGCCAAAGCCACATCTGGCAGTGCTATTGCCGTCAAAGCCACATCTAGTGGTGCTATTGCCATCGAATAGTGACCTGCCGCACTGCTTTTAATCCAATACCGAAGCCACATACAGCTGTGCTGATGCCCTTAATCATGCCTAACAAGCAAAAAACGATGTATTTAGGCCCAGATCTCTGTACTGGGGTGAATGTATGCCATTGTCACCCTGAGTGGGACGGGTATGCACAGACGTGTGGGTCCTGTACTCTCCATGCCACTGGAGTCAATCTATCCTGGCTGATGAGGGGTGAAACTCTGAAACCGGTCCTAGGATGCTTGTTTCCAGTTCAGGGAGGACCTGGCCTGGCAGTTCGGGCTGGACTGTTACCATTGGGCGCAGGGTCAAGACTGATTTGCATATGGCTGGGTCCACACTGGAATGGCATGGTGAGCACAAAACGATGGATTTAGGCCAAGATCTTTGTACTGGGGTGAATGTATTAGAAAAACAAACAATATCCCAACAGGTATAATTCATTAGAAAATTAGACAAGATATGCAAACACATTATCAACAAAGGAATAAAGAGACTCAATACATCTGTTCATATGTGCCATTGGCATCATATTTATGCAAGTAAAAATTGGGAAGGAAAATAGAAAGTAATATCAACACTGTAGGTAAATAATACTACAACCATAGTTGAACTTGGTGCAATAAAGGTGCAAGTGGTGTGCACAGTAGCGACGCAAGTGACAAGGTGGTCAGCGTGAACGGCACAAAAGTGATAGGTGTCCAATATATAGAGTGATAAAATAATACAACATGGCTTTGTAATGATTTGATACACACATTTTGAATGTATATCAACTGATTTATGGAAATGGCCACATTGTAGATAGCACCTTTAATTGGGCTGGGTAGTCGACGGCGTTTCAATCCTCCTTAATTGGGACCTTCCTCAGGACAGGGTTGTATGTGGGACAGTGCTGTATAGTTGAGAAGGAAAGGGAAAGGAATTACGTGAGGTAAGCGGCGTGCCAAGGCTATTAGCATTAAGCACGGGGAGTGGCGATTAAAAAGAGCAGATTGGAGGCCCTAGGGAGTAAGCCAACCAAGTAGTGGCAGCAGGTCTGTGAGGGGACAGTGCGACCGCGCGGACAAGGTAGGAGGCTAAAAGTCAGTGACCAGGGGGCCCGAGAAAGTAATTGGGCATGACAGAGCAAAGGGTGTACTGACTACCTATAACAAGAGGACGGCCAGCCAATCGAACTAAGCACGTTGGGTAATGGAGGTACCAAGTGGATCCCGACGGCAGACAGCATGTGCTCATGGGACGAGTAAGGGTCTGATACGGACAGTAGGGCGCCTGGCTGGGAAAGGGCAATGAATTAAGGTACAGTGAAAGATAGTGTGCCGCATGGAGCCGAGAGGGAGACGGCCTGCAATGATCAATAGACACTGGATTCGAAGAATGAAACCAGGGGCTGCGGTAAAAAGAGACATGGGCCATGATGTGGTGGAGAAAAGACAGTGGCCAGGGCGAAAGAGCGAGGTGGGTGGAGGGTATAGGTTCGGTGAAGCGCAGGGTGAAAGTCAGGTACCTGGATCAATGCCTGGAGAGTACTGGTGATGGAAGAGCGGATCATCTATTAAATATCCGACCTGTCGAAAAAAAACAGCGGGTCAAGAGGCAGGAATGGAGATTCTGAGGGGAGGGGAGAAGGGGGGGGGGGTGGAGGGAAGGGGATTGTGTAGGAGTGGTTGGATAGGACGTCGGGTGGGTAGAAGATAGTTAAAACAACCGCTCAACTGAAGAGCGATAGGTACATGGTCCGGGGTAGTAAAAAAATCAGCATGCCATGTTCATGTAAGTGTGGCCGATCCACGGTGGAATCTGGGCGGCGGAGAAACAATGTATGTGAAAAGGAGAGGGCGGGGTTGAATAAAGGGCATGAGTGTACGGCCAGGACGCTGAAGTGGTGGTCAAGGCCAACGTGGTAAAAAACCAGGCAATTAGACATACCTCAGATTGTAAATTGCGCGGCTTGAGATTCAATGCTGGTATCCAGGAAGAGTGGTCGATTCACGATGGAGTCAGGGCGGCAGAGAATGAATCTATGTGAAAGGAGCGGGGGAAAGCATGAGTATCCAGCCTGAACGATGCTGTGGTGGTAAACGCCAACGGGGTGAAGAGCGAGTGATTCGACATACCTCTGGTGGTAAATAACGCGGCTTGGGATTCTGTCCGGGAACTCTGGACATAGTCACGGCAACCGCCGGAGTGTGAAAGTCAAGAAGAAAGCGGAGGCGTGGTCGTGTGACGCGGGGCAAGGGGATTGGCCTTAGCAAAGGTGGGCGTGAAAGGAGCGAGGGAGGCTGGAGCAAGGGAACGGATAAAAAGTACCAAGGGGTGGCAGCAGTGAAAGACCGGGGATCAGTAGGATAAACGAAGAGTTATGTATGTATAAAAATCCAACTTGGTGTCCAGCAATGATTGTAATGGACATGGGGGCTGTGTGTGCCAGTGAATACACAAAGGAATATCTGTTAAAAATCAGATCTGGTACCGCCTTGCTTGTTTAAATAATGCATGCAAGTGGTGTTGTTGGTTCTGATGAGAACTGTAGACCCTTGAAGTCTAGGCAGAAAAGACTGTAGAGCCAGAAAAATGGCTCAAAGTTACAGAAAACAATGGATTTAGGCCAACATCTTTGTACTGGGGTGAATGTATGACATGGTCTTGCATTTTGTCCATCAATTGTTCTTTTTGCATGAATCATACCCTACAGCCCTGTTCATTATTCTAATACCAAGGCCAGGTAGAGCTGTGTTAATGTCCTTGAATTGTGACCTGCTGCACTGCTTGTTATTCTAATACAAAGGCCACATACAGCTGTGTTAATGTCCTTGAGTTGTTTGCCATTGCTGCAGACTATCTTCCCCTTATGCAGAGATCCTGAAGATGCGCACCCCAACCTTCTAGGGAGGCATCCGTTGTGAGGATAAAATCCGGAACTGGAGGTTGGAAACTCAGCCATACTGAGACATTTTTGGAAAACCTTCACCAATAAAGAGTTCCTTTCATAACTGGAGTTACTTGGACTAGGTCGTCGAACGAACCAGAGATTTGGAGCCACTGATTGACCAGCTCCTCTTGAATTGGTCTCATTTTCAGCCGCGCATGAGGCATCAGCAGAATTGCCCATGACAAAATCTTCAGAAAAGATTTGATAATTCTCACTGAAGCAAACCTTTCTAGGAGGTTTGATGCCAGAGAGACGAGGCGAGATAGTCTTTCTTTGGACAATAATGCTTTGTCTTGAACAGTATCTAGTTTTGACCCAAGAAATTGAATTACTTGAGAAGGATAGAGGTTTGACTTCTGGACGTTTAAAGAGAGGCCTAGAGAGTGAAAAACTTACAGGCATTTTCCTGTTGCGAGAAAAGCCTGACGAAAAGACCGAGCCTTTATCAGCTAAGTGTCCAGATATGGGAATAATTGGATGCCTTGCAGCCTGAGATCAGCTGCTAGACATTTAGTGAAGACTCTTGGAACTGAGTCCAGGCCAAATGGGAGAACTTTGAATTGGAAAAGTGCACCTGCCACAGTAAATCTCAGGAATTTTCGATGTTTAGGATAAATTGGGATGTGAAAATACGCATCTTGAAGATCTAACGTTGTCATGAAGTCCGCATGATCTAGAAGCTAGAGGATTTCCTGGAGTGTTACCATGCGGAAGGCCTTTTTCTGAAGGTATTTGTTCAGCCTTCTCAAATCCAAAATTGGTCTCTAATCCCCAGATTTGTTCTTTATCAGAAAAAAGCAAGAATAAAATCCCTTTCCCGTTTGAGAGCAAGGTACCTTATCTATCGCTCCCTTTGACAACATGGCATTCACCTCTTTTCTGAGCAGAGCAAGATGCGGTGGGTTTTTCTTCAGAGGTTGATGAGGAGGGGGAAAATTGGTTAATTCCAGGGTGTGACCAAATCTTATTATATCCAAGACCCACTTTTCTGTGGTGAGTTTTCTCCAATTTTCAAGATGCTGGGAAATTCTCAGAATTTTGTATACTTATGGCATATCTGGTGCAATGTGATTGTCACTGTTTTCTGGCAGAATCTCTGCCTTGAGGTTGACGTTTTCTGCCCTGCTGCCTATAAGCTGCCGTTGGGGGACTTCTATAGGACTGTTGCTGCTGTTGTTGATGGTATCCATAATGACCTTGGCCACCTTGTTGCTGGTACTTCTGGTATCCTCCACGAAAGCCCCTTGCTCCTCGAAAAGGTGTTTTTCAATACTGCAAGGTACCCAAAACCCTAGCAGTATCGGTGTACTTTTTTATTTCCTTCAATACCTCATCTATGTGTTTGCCAAATAATAATTCGCCATCATAGGGCATGTCCAGAATTTTTGTTTGGACCTCAGGGCAAAAGTTAGTGGATTTCAGCCAGCCCTGACGTCTAAGGGTAGCTGCTCCGGCAAGTTGACGAAACTCCAGAGAAGCCATATCCATAGAGATATCTATAATGTCAGAAGAAGCTCTTCCGCCCCCCATGAGAATTTATCGCTTCTATTTTTTATCATCAGGCAGATACTCTATATAAGGTGAAATGTCCGACCATAATTGCCGATCATATCTGCCTTAAATTGCTAAACAATTCGTGGCCCGAACTGTAGCGCCCGCCATGGTGGTAAAGCGTTTGCCAATGTTGTCAAGGCATCTACCATCTTTGTCTGGTGGAGCTGTTATTGGGGCAGAAGGATTCCAAGACTCTGTGCTGCCTGAGAGATGACTGAGTCCGGTCTAGGGTGACCGGAGAGGCAGGTGGAGCATCCTCTGGTGCATTGTATTTTTGTCAATCCTAGGGAGGATCGCCGGAATTGAAAACTGAGTCTTCATTATCTTCACACCTTCCTCCCAGATATGATCAATTATTGGAATGGATAGTCTGTTTTCTACCCGGATCCTTAAAATCATACAGAAAACATTCTGTCTTTTGTACTGGCATTGGTAGATGGAATCTAGAGGCTGCCCTTTCCATGATCGCATGTAAACCTCCTATGTCCTCAGGAGGAGAGTCAACAGCTTGGGGAACTGGCGAGGCTGGTGTTGGAATAAGATACTTGTCCCATTCGTCCACAATAGTGGGCGAGTTTGGTAATTCTCCTTCAGCCACCGTATCTCCATCACAATCCTGAAGGAACTGTGAAGGCAAAGCCACCTGGGGCTCTGAGACCGGGGTAGCAGGGGTCGTAGGCTGCACATCTGCAGGGTCTCTCTCCGGGACTGCTACAGGCGGAAAACAAGCATTATAGTCCTTCAACATTGCTGTAAGGTCTTGCAGCAAAGCTGCAGGCATCTGAACCATAGGTTCTTAGTGAAATGATTCTTGAGGTCCTCTTAAAGACTCACAGGATTCATAATATTCCTCCTCGTCGTCATCCTTCTGATATTTTATCCGGAGTTGAGAAGGGTCATGCGTTTTTCCAAAGGGATCCTCATCATCAGGCTCCTCCAAATAATGGCTAGGAGGTTAAGGTGAAATATGTGACACATCCTGGTAAAATTGCCTTGAAGATGTTAATTTGGAGCTAAAAACTGGCATGATTTGCAAAGAAGCCGGTCTTTTACGCTTTAGCGTAGATGAAATGTACAAGGATGGCGAATCTGTATCTGTTGAAATTGCCATAATAGATTACACTGTCGACGTTGAAATCAAGAAGGTCGAAGGAATAGTAATCGTCGACGAGGTCGTCGACGTCAAGGTTGTTGTCGTTGACGGTGGGCTCGTCATCGAAAGTACAATCATCGTCGACAGTGGGCTCGTCAAGGATAGCGTCGTCGACAGCGGGCTCGTTGACGGGACATGTAACATAGTCGACGGTGTACTCGCCGACGAAAGGTGAATCGTCGTAGACAGCGGTGGCATCGTCTACAGGATCGTAGACTAAGTAGGCGTCAACATGATCGGTATCGTCGATGGCGATGTAATACTAGTCGACGGAGGTCTCGTCGACGGCGCCGGAGTGCTCGTCGACAATGTAATTTTCTTTGACAACGCTGAAGATTCACTCACCTTCTGAGGATATTTTCTCGTCGACGGAACAGTTTTAGACATTTACGGAGGCTCAGAAAGGGATTTAGAGGCAGTTTTCAATGAAATCGTTACCTTTTCTCCAGATTTCACCTCAGAAGAGAAAGAGGACTTCTCTTTTTTTGAGGAAGAGTGACCAATCTCAGAGTGAGATTTCTTCAGGGTCTTCTTCTGTTTTTCAGGTGGATCTCCAGACCTACCCCTCTTCTTGACCAGAGGGGTCGACGCCCGAGGACTCACACTGCCTTCATCTCCAGATACCAGCTCAGATGAAGCCTTCAACTTCTCCAGCCAAACCAAAAGTCGTACTTCTCTGTCCTTCAAGTTCTTGGAAGGAAAGGTTCTACAGATCCTGCAATCCTTGTGGGCTGGGTAAAGGCAGTAGATACATTCTTTTTGTGGATCCTCAAAGTGTAACCTTCTCAACAATCTCTTCTTTGAAGAATGAGACATCTTTTCTCATAAAGAAGCAAAGGTTAATGAAAAAACTGAGAAGAACTCAGGGAGACTCCCTGTCACACGAGGTGCGGTAAGAAATCTGAGGGTTTGCCTCTCTGTGGGGAAGGTTCTAAGAGGGTGATTGGCTGGCTTCCAAGTTTGGTTCTTTTTGCAAAAGGACCGAGTTAGGCTAATGTAGTGAGTTTGCGATCTACTGTACCCTATAGTATAATGTTACTATGGCTGTAATGTATATGTTTTATTGTACCGCCCGACTCCCACCTCGTCAGCAGGGATGATTCTAAGTATGTGAATCTATGAAAGATACCCCAATAATGGATAACTACTAGGAACCTGGGCATACATTTAGACGACTATGTGCGACCAGATTATCTCCATCTGTGGAACCTGTTTTAGTACAATGCGCCTCGTTAAGAAAATCTTTCAGTGGCTTGTGCTAAGCTCCTGGAAAACACTCACCCAAGCTTTAATCATCAGCCGTCTAGATTATGGCAATGCCCTAATCCTCACTTATAACCAATCACTTGTATCAATTTCTGCAGGTTGTCCGAAACACCGCTGCCCATATAATAAACAACCTGCCTCCAAGGACCCCGTCAGCCCCCACACTCAAGAGCCCTACATTGGCTCCCCATTTGTAAGAGAACTGTTTAAACTGCTCTGCATGACTTCTAAATCATTTTCAGGCTCTGACCCAAAATACCTTCACAACAGGCTTACTGTGTACCCTCTTAAGAGGAATCTGTGATCTAGCAATACATTTATTTTATGTCATGGGCGTATCCGCACTGCTAAACATGTGCGCTGAGTCTTTTCTTTCTTTGGCCCTTACAACTGGAACAAACTTCCCCTGTTCTTCCGTGCATGCACAAATCTATTTGGCTTTAAAAACAACTTCAAACCTGGTTGTGCCAAGATGAACCTACAAGGAGGAGTCGTGGACTATATCAAGATCCAAACAACATAATACCAAGGCCACATACAGTTGTGCTAAAACACTTGAATCACGACCCTTCGCACCATTTGAAATTCTAATACCAAGGCCACACATAGGTGTGCTATTGCCCTTGAATAGGAACCAGCTGCACTGCTTGTTAATCCAATTACCTACAGCACTGTTCGTTATTCCAATACAACGGCTATATACAGCTGTGTCAATGCCCTCGAATCATGACCCACAGCCCTGCTCGTTATTCGAATACCAAGGTTATATATAGCTGTGTTAATGCCCTCGAATCATGAGCCACAGAACCCCTTGTTGTTCTAATACCAAGGCTACATATAACGGTACTAATGCACTTGAATCATGGCACGCAGCCCTGCTCCTTGTTCCAAAGCAGAGGCCTTGTGTAGCCAGGCCGATGGCATTTATATAGCGACCAGGAGCATGGAAATTACTCCAGAGTGCTGCACACATCAAAAGTGAGAAAGCAAGATTCTGTATTACCAGAATTCGCATCACCTCAGGCCCATACCAACAGTCTGATAGGTCTCATTTGCAGTCCAATCTGATCTACTTAAAAACTAGACAGCACTGCTCTGCTGCAGGAAGCTCCATGAAGTGCTGATAATTTGGTTAAAAGAAAAAACATTTAACAGCTTTGGCCTTAAAACGTCTAGGAATCTGGCACTATGTTTGTTTCTTGAAGGTCTGTTAGTGATATGCTGCGATGTAGATGTCCAGAAATTCTTGGGTAGGGGAGGCAGTGGAGTGTCAGGCTTTTGCATGTAGTCCAATCTTTCCATGTTCCCTAGGTTTTTTTCCAATATGCACTGTACGGATATCTTTAAAAGTGATCCAGTCTCTTACTGGCTACCAATGGATTATTTTCAGAGCTAGTTTTAATGGTCTCGATTTGGGCACTCTGGCACAGTTTGGCTGGTTGATATTCTTTGTAGTCCATTATAACCCTCATTATAGAGTAGCCATGATATCAGCAAAGACCGGCTCAACCCTGTACAAAGTGAGGGGGATGCTATGGTCAGGATCATTCAAGAGAAAGAAAACTGTACATGTTTAATTGTGCCAATGCCCTCAAATCCTCACCAGGAACACATCTAGTTATTCCAGTACTGAAGTCCTCAATAGACTTTAGCTGTGCTAACGCCCCGCGCCCTGAACTGCAGCACTGCCAGATATTCCAACAGTGAGTTTACATACAGTGCACCAACACACTTGAATAGCAACTCGCTGTAATGTGTGATTCCACTACGCAGGCGAAGCCCTTGCAACTGACAAGGAGTGCTGCTTGCTATCTCAGCTCGTCATCGACAGTTTTGTGGCAGCCATAAATATGTTGTTTATGAAGATATTTGCTATGAAGTCTAGTGGGCCCCTTTTTCCTGGTGTAGTATATGATTGGTTTACTGTCCAGTGTTTTACTTTTTAGATTGTAGAAGGCTTGTACTGTTCGCACTATCCATCTTCAATGGTACCTTTTGTGACCAGTAAAACCTGGTTTTCCGGTCCAACTGAGGTGAAGAACTGAATTCACTTCCTACAATGTTTCGTTTCTGGCTGGTAATATATTAACAACCTCCTTACATCTAATATGTGTTGTGTTCTCTCTTCCAGAGTCTTTGGTTGCTGTAAAAAGACTTGCGGCTTTGCGCCAGCACAGCACCGCTAAAGCCGTACATGATCCGCACGCCAAATTACAAGTTTAACTTGTGTCTGGTGTGCTTTTCTTTTGCCGTTCCCACGGCGGTGCCGTGAAAACAGGCACCACAATGGGAGAGCAAAGGTGAAGTTCATGCCGTGTGGGACCTTGGGGTGTATGCAAACAGGGTGGCACATGTTGTGACCACCTGAATGCATCCAATTGCGGCAGGGACTAGGGGGCTCCCTTTGTTTTCGTACCGCCAGCCTTTTCATGGCGGGCTCACCTCCATGAAAAGGCTGGTGGTAGGGGAACTCGTAATATGCTCGGCGGACCACAGCAGTCCGCCTTGCATATTGTATACCCCTGTACGCTGCGCCACTGGCAGAAAATTGTAGTTCAATGGCGCAGACGGTGCAACAGTAGCAGTCCGAATAGCCGACTCGGAATACAGCGGCAGCAGGACTGCCACAGCTGCGCTATTGAGTCAATTTGCCCCTTAGATTTCATTGGTTAATATGGAAATAAGGTAACACCTTTGGAATAAATTGTGAGCAGTCTTTGTATATCACCAAGTATGGTCCTGTACTAGGAGTGTTTGCAATTCACTTACTCTGCATAAAGAAATGATAACAATCAGGAATGCCATCTTTACAGTCAAACATCTAATTCATACCCAGTGAAAAGGAAGTTGAGATTCCACATAAGCGTGGGAGCTGACTTGGCGATGCACTTCTCTTCATCCCTTCTCAAAATCTTTTGATTACAGGTGTGGTAAATAGATTCTTCACTGAAGTACATTTGGTATAGTCTAGTATTGCTGATAGATGTACCTTAATGGACGTGTACATCGGTTTTTGTCTAGTAGGTGCATTAGATACCAAATTATGGTAGTAGGTCTGTGTTAATTTAAGTTCTCTTTTCTGAACCAGTACAAAAGTCTTGTTGATTTGGCTGCAGAAAATCTGCATATAGTTGGTCACTAACCTACCCTCAATACCTCCAGCAATCTATGTAGTAGGCCCAAGTGTCCAAATTCGAAGTCCTCAGAAGTCATGCCACAAAGCTGAGGCAGATTGGTTCTGGGTGGCATATCTATCTCCCTTATATTGTCAACAGGTTCTGAACGACTGGTATTTTTATCACACTACTTTGTGAGTTTTCTACTAGATCTTTTCTGTTGGTGGGTGTCAACGACGGTGTACCATTTGGTGCCCTTTTGTTACATCAACGGACTACCTCCGGAAGCCCCACCTTTGGTAGCCATCTTCGGATTTTTTTTCTTTGCCTTTTGTTTCTATTTTTCCTCCTTATGGTTCTCTTCCTTGGTGGAGGAGGGCGGGTTCGCTAGTGAATCCAGAAAATTCTTAAAGCTGCAAAACTACACCGACATGTAAGAAACTTAGTTTTGCAGCGTGAATCTTTTCTGGATTCACTATGCTGTGCATAGACTTTGTAGCGGTTTGCTAGTCTTGAGGTGGCTGGGTGGAAGATGAACTTTGGTTTGTAAATAGATGCTGTAAGACCCTTTGTCATACTTGTGCTTCCTTGTTCATTTGAATGTCCACACAGTAATGTTTTGTGAATGTGTGTATAGAAGACCATGTTGCAGCCATGCAGATGTCTTGAATTGGGGCGTTAGCAAGAAATGCTATTTTTGCTCCTTTCTTTCTTGTTAAATCCGCCTGTGGCGATTCTTGTAAAGTATGTCCTGCTTGGGGCACAGTTGTATGGCTTGTGCTACCCATCTTGCGATTGTGTTTTTGGTTACTGGTCTTCCAAGTAAACTTTTTGCAAAGGATACAAATAACTTTTTTGTTTTTCTGTATTCTTTAGTTTTTTTTCCACGTAATACATGAATGCTCTTCTTGCATCAAGTGTGTGTAAAGCTCTTTCTGCTTTGTCATTTGGATTTTGAAAGAAACTTGTTATCTGTATACCTAGATTTATGTGAAATTTTAATACCACCTTTGGCATGATTTGTGGATCAGTCCTCATGACAATTCTGTTACCATGTATTTGAAAGTAGGGTTCCTGTAGGGTTGATGCCTGTAGTTCGCCAACTCTACGTAGTGATGTTATTGCCACTAATAATGTGGTCTTTGTCAGCCTTTACAGCGTTGCTTTGTGTAGTGGTTCTGAAATTGCTTTCATTAATTATGCTAGAACAAGGTTTAGATTCCATGTTGGTGCTGGTACCCTTTTTGGTGGTGCAATTCTTTATGCCCCATCCAGGTACCGTTTGACTACCTGTGAGGTGAAGAAACTTCTTTGTTTCCCCTCTTGTGTACACAACAATTGCTGCTAAGTTTACCTTCAGTGATGTAAGCATAGTTTCCTTTGTAGTAAATGTGTGAGGTATTTCAGGACTGTTCTTTCTCTTGTGATCTTTGTTAACAGACGTCTTATAAGACATCATTGTGTGCATCTTTTCCATTTTGGTGTATAACATTTTCTTGTTGTCGGTTTTCTAGCTTCTCTTAGAACAGCCATTGTGCTTTCAGGTAGTTTGAGATGTGCAAATTCTAAATCTTCAGGAGCAATGCTTCTAGGCCTAAGCTCTCTGGTTCTGGGTGAAGTACTTTCCCGTCTTGCATTGTTAGCAAATATTTTCTTCTTGGAATTTTGTGCTTTGTCCCCTGCGAAATTTCCATTAGTTCAGAGAACCAGGTCTGTCTGGCCCATTGTGGTGCTATGAGAATCATTGACATCTTGCTGATTCTGCATTTGCCGATTACCTTGTTCAGTAATGGCATCGAGGGAAAAGCGTAAGCAAATATCCCTGACCAGTCTATAGCGCATTCCCCAGGGACTGGTTGTAGGGTCGCCTGGATGCGAAGTTTTGGCATTTTGCATTCTGGGGTGTTGCAAATAGGTCTATAGGTGAAGTTCCCCCATTTAAAAAAAAATTTGGCACTTCTATTTGGTTCAGTTCCTACTCGTGGGATGCTGCTGTTTGTCTGCTCAGTCTTTCTGCTTCTAGATTCTCCTTCTCTGGTAGGTGTATTGGTAACATATCTATTCCCTTTATGATTGCCCATCTCCACACTGCTGTGCTAGATTTGAGAATGCTACAGAAGGAATCCCTCCTTGTTTGCTTATGTAAAACATCGTTTTAGTGTTGTCTGTATCAATACATTTTTTCCCGTATAGCTCTTTCTAAAAGGTTTTTAATGCCAAGAACACTGTTTTTAGTTCCAGAATATTGATGTGCTTCACCGCTTCCTGTGGGGACCACAATCCCCTTATTTTTGTTTATCCATGTGTGTTCCCCATCCTATTAGGGACGCATCTGTTGTTATGGTCACTAATGGTGTTGAAGGTGTGAAAGGTCTCCTCTACGCTAGATTTGCTCTGTCCCACTAGATCAGGGGTCTCCAAACTGGTCCTGGAGGGCCGGATCCATGCCTTTCAGACCGCAAGCCAGTGACTTGAACTGGTAGTGTTGCTTGTTTATGACAAATCCTAGGAAATGTTTGTGTTTTCTGTTCATTGGCATGTGGAGAAGTGCGGCTCACTGGTTAGAGGAGGCAGACCTGGAAGCAGAGGTCAGCCCGGGACCAGGGTTCAATTCTCGGCGGCGTCTTGAGTCCTAAAAATGTCCATGGACTCGACAATTCTCGCTCCGGTGCCTACTGGATTCACGGGTTCACACTCTGCGACTCTGGGCAATAGCTTGCTTAATCTCCACAACGGCCCCTCGCGGCGAATGCCTGGCTTTCACCTTGCGGATACCCTGCCGAGGTTATCTCACAGGGGAATACCAGGACGGGTTCCCTAAGCAAGCGCTTAGAAACCGCTCGGTGATTTGCGCTATATAAATTCCTGTACATTTACATTTACATGTGTAAATACACATCTTTTAAGTCTTATGTTGCAAGGTATTCCCCCTTTGCAACTGAGGTAACACTTCTTGTAGTGTAGTCATTTTGAATCTCTGCGTTTTTACAAACATGGTTAGAAACCTTAGGTCTAATATTGACCGTAATGTTCCATCCACTTTTTGAATTAGGAAGTATGTCTGGAATATTCCGTTCTTTTCTTTACGCCGTACACGTTCTATTGCATGTTTTCTCTGAAGTTTTCACCTCTGCGACTAGGTGAAATAGTTCTTTTGAATGTGTCCTTTGCCTTGACCTCCTATTCGGAGGTTGTTTCACTAATTCTATACAGTAACAGTACTGCATTATGTTTGGAATCCACTTGCCTGTGGTTATTGCTTTCCAAATTTTTCAAAAAATGTTAGTCTGCCACCTACTGGAGTGGTATGTTAAAGTAACCGTAAATTGGTGTTCATTTGTTTTGCTAACTGCTTCTTTTTGATTATATGTACTGTCACTGTTGGTCTTTGAGCGAGTACGTCTGTGAGCGCAGTCACTTGGTAGAGGTCTGTTGTCCACCCCTTTGTGTCTGACCTCTGGCATGGGGGCGCCCTTGAAAGGATCCTCTTCCTTGATATTGCCATCTTTGTTGCTGTCCCTGTTGTGTGCTCTGGTTCCCGGCTTGGTATGTTATCCTGGTAACCTTGGTGTGAGGTAGTAGGTTGTTGTGTACCTTTCCACTGGACTCCTTAACTCGTTTACCGCGACAAAAATTCCACAGTGGTGCTGGAGTTCAATTAGAAGGGCAGTGGCGCGTCGGCCAACGGACGTGCGCAGCACTACCAAGGAAGTGCTCGTGGCGGACGTTGGCCGGCGCGCGCACGCAAGGCGTTAATGGTGTGCCTCTATGCATACCTCTGAACTGCAGGGCTCCCATTGATCTTGTGGTCTGTTGTCCTTTTTAAATGGATTTAGTTTTTCATCAACCACCATTGCAAACAATTGATCGTCATTGAATGGAGAATTAATTGTTGCTCTGCACTTCTGGCTTGAACCCTGAGATTGAGCCATGTGTTTCTCCTCTCCGTTATGCCAATCACCATTTGCCTGCTAGATGTTTCAGCAGCATCAACGGCTGATTTTTAACATGTGTTTGCAATGTTTTTGCCTTCTTCCACCGAGTGGTTTGCTCTTTTCTGGAATTGTTCTGGTAGATTTTGCAACAGATCCCCTACCTCTTCCCAGTAGTGGTACGCATGTCTGTTGAGCAATGCATTCGAATTTGCAATGCGCCACTGGTTTGCTGTGCTTCTCTCCACCTTTCTTCCTACGAGGTCCATCCTCTTACTTTCCTTGTCAGGAGGTGGCCCACTGTAGTAAGCACATTTGCCCTCTTCCTTGTTGCTGAGGCAATGAGAGCAAGCTGGCACTGATCCCCTGATGTATAAAGGGTCTTTAGAGGAGTGTTTATATTTTTTCTCTGATCTTGGCGTTATAGCCTAGCGAACAGCAGGCTGCTTGAATGCCTCCTTCCCCTGGTCTAAGACACTGGGTAGCATTGGTAGGAATTGGTTCCAAGATTGTGCAGGCATCAAAGTAAAATAAAAAACAGGATTGAGGTTTTTCTTCCTCTAGCTGAACCCATTCAGTTTCTGCATCCTTCTTTATCACCTGGTTATACATGCAAATGTCATCTGGGGGTGATGGCCTCGAACGATCGGATTCTTCAGAATCTTCAGGCGATTCGGCATAGAGATCTTGCCATTGAAACTCTTGAGTCTCAGAGTTTGACTATTCCGCTTATGCTTGTTCGTCCTGATCGACATCTTCCCCGAAGAAGAAGAACCTTCCTCTTGTTAAATTATTTCTGGGGTTCTTGGAGTTTTTTTTTCCATCGGCAACCACTTGGGTTTAGATCTCCCTTGTTTTCGGCGGTATCTTTAATTGCTTCAAGCTTTCGTCTGAGTCTTTTTTGCGCTGAAGGATATTCGACCATTTCAGCTTCGAGCCTTCTATTCTTTTTCTCAATCTCGGCCTCGTGTGTTCCAGCTCCGAGACTGTCCACTTACCGTTTTTCGACTGACGCCGCCGAACGGTTCATCAATGTTTACTTCGGTCTCTTTTTTCGACGCCGAGACGTCCTTTTCCAGACTGTCCTTCGACGTCTTCTTTTTTTCGAGGACCTTTGCCTCTCAAGAGTCCTTATCCAAGGATCCTACGGTCTGTCTTTGTTTGGATGCAGCTATGGTCGCCGAATGCTTCGTTGCAGAGGATCCTTTTTGTGGTTTTGAGTCGGATTATCGAGACTCTTCTGGTTTTATAAGGTCGATGACTTACTTCCTTCGCAGCCTTCCTCTCGACTTCCACGACCAAAACTTCTGTTTCCTAGTCGTCTTCTGGTCCTTCGGCGACGTGGTCTTCCTCCTCACTGGAGAGGCCCAGGTCTTGCAGCGATGGCGGTGGTCCTCGGCCCTGCATCGCTGCCTTTCTCTTACCCTCAACGTCTTCGGGGTGAAGACTGAGCAGGCGTTACAGTAGTCGCTTCAATGATCCAGCAGCAGGCACAGGTTACAGACTATGTGCTGATCCTTTTCAGCGTATTTGTGGAAGCAGTTCTTACAAAACTTGAATGCTGTTTGTCCATTACCGCGCCCAGGGAGCCCCCTGCATGTGCATTATCTGGTCTCAACAAAGTTCTAGTGTAGTGTGGCTCACTGGTTAGAGGCGGCAGACCCGAGAGCAGAGGACGGCCCGGGACCAGGGTTCGATTCCCGGCGCGGCAGGTTTCTGGACCAGGGTCAGCGGACTCGATACTTCTCTCGCCTCGGTGCCCACTCTGATCAGCGATCACACTCGGCAACTCTGGGCATTAGCTTGCCTCATCTTCACTAACGGCCCCACCAGACCGCCGGGGATGCCTGGTCTCACCCTGGAGATACCCATTAAGGGACCATCTCTCAGGGAAGCCAGGAAGGGTTTCGCAGCGGTTGAAGCGCCTTGGGACCCTACGGGTAAGTAGTGCGCTATATAAATGCCAATACATTTACACATTTACTTCTATTCGGCGAACTGCGGTCATCGTAGATTTAAAGATGAAAATTGAAGACTCCACTCAACCAGTTTTCCAACAATTTTTCTCTCCAATCTCAGGAGCGTCTCCGTATCGCTCCAGATAAAAAAAAAACAATTCCACCATTCCGGATCCAACCACTAGATGGCGGAATAATGCACAGCACAGTGAATCCAGAAAAGATTCACGCTGCAAAACTAGGTTTGTGTGGCCCAACGGGGAGCTTCTAGGATTGAGCCTCATATTTGTCTGTCAGTATTTGTTTATTACTAAAAGGTATAAGTAGGATGGGGGAACAGCATGGGCAAATACCCAAATGATTCCAGAGCATTTCCTTGGGATAGGCACAGTGGATACCTGGACATCACAGTCTGCCATTTGGTGTGATAGAAAAGATATAGCTGTAGTATTTTTCTTATTCTGATCTACTTCCAACTTGTGCGAGATGCTTACTTAATCTGTCTGCTTCTGTATTTTGTAGGCCTCACAGATGTGAGACTATCATGGATATGCTTCTTAGTAGTGTTCATCGACTTTTTAGTGCTAGTTTGAGCTGGCCTCTCCCTACTTGTTTAGGTAAAATATTTGTGTTGTATGCGAACTACTGTCCCAATAGAAAGATTGTTTTCAGGTGCAGCACATTTATGTGTTGAATACCTCTGGTGTGTTACATTGCCTCTCGATTTCCAGATTCCCTATGTGTGCACCATGTGTGATGCATCTGTGGTAATGGTCACTGAGGGAGACCATTGTGTTAATGGTCTGACTACAGTTCCACTATTGCATCTTATCCTGTACACTTTTGTAACTATATTCATCCACCTACTGTGACCATTGGCTCTACAGGCACTCCTAGATTGGTCTTGTAAGTAGTCTGGAAAAAGATTAGCAGAATGCATCAGGCCACAGTCATGTCACTACTGCTGACAGAAATCATCCCCTCCCGAAGAGGTGAGCTTGCTTTGTTAATGCAAAGACCCTCTTTTGTAGCTGGAATGCTTTCACCTGTTAGGTCTTTGTCCCTCCTCCCAAAAATATTTGAACTCATGGAACGATGGGATGATTTCTCCACGTTGAAAAAGAACCAACGCCTGTACAACTTCTGCATTACTATCTGTATGCTGTTTTGGGACAGACTAGGGGAGCTAGTCTTTATCAGCCAGTCTTCCAGGGAGGGGCACACGTGTATCTCTTGCCTTCTTAATCAAAGTGTCACTACTGTAAGACATTTTGTAAACACTGTTGGAGCAGACTTCCTCTCAAAAGGAAGCACTTTGAATAGCTAATGTGAGTTATTTACCAGACACCTAAAGAATTTCTTGTGTTAGTGTTCATGGGAATAGGGAAATAAGCGTCCTTGATTTCTATGATCACCATATAATCTCATGTATTTAGTAGTGGAATTACTTCTCGCAGTGTAGTTATCTTGACCTTGTGCCCTAACAAATCTATTCAGAAATCAGAAGTGCATGGTGTACCATAGTGTTGTTTTGGGATAAGGAAACGAACAGAGTACACTCCCTTGTTAGGTTAGTGTTTTGATCCCTCCTCAGATAGCTCCCTTATGCAGGAATTCTTGTATCTCCTGCTCCAGAAATTTTAATTTTCCTTCGCAAAGCCCTTTTCTTTGGTTTATGATTCTCACCCTTTTCTTACTCTACATACTTTTACTTCTTTACCCCTGTTATCTCACCCAGAAGAGTGGCATGCACAAAAATCTTTGCACATAGATTAACGCTGTTAAAGATTCTTAGACTGCAAACTCCACATTGTGTGAAGGATGATATTCCATAGCATGAATTGTTTCAATTTCTTTTTAGATACAGCCCCTGAGGAAGGGCCAAGGGGCCCGAAATGCATAGGGCGTTGAAAACAAGCAAGAAAATGTCAATGTTATAATTGTGAATGTAAAAATGTAATTCAATGAAACGTGTAATTGGATACAAAGAGTTTTACATTTCAAAAATGAACTGAGTAAATAATAATGAAGAAAACTATGAAAGGACTTATCTGATTATGTAAATTGTTTTGGTATTTATTATGTGAAAAGGACTGTGTTAAAAAGTTTAATATTAGCACCCCAGCGGGAAGTGCAACAGTGCGCATTAAGTCAAGTGGTTTCGCTTTGTTTTGCTCGTGTTTATGATAAGCACAACATGGACATTGTGCTAACCTAAGCAGCACGCATGTAAGAATAGTGTCTAGATAGATATACATACATTTAAAGATAGGTGTGCCCAGCCTCCATTTCATTACCGCTGGAATGTCTACCATTTGTATGAAAGTAATAATTTGTGGAAGGTGCCTTCTCTTTACTCCTGGATGAAATCTTCCAGGCTTCCTCCTACAGGTGTTTGGTGTCGGGGGGGATTCTCTATTGCAAGTCAGTTAGTCGCTGTGGTCAACTATCAGATGGGCTGGCCTTTCCCCCTGGCTCTACATCAAAGCGAATGTCTGTACTATTTTTTTTATTTTTTTGAGTACCTGGCGTGAGCAGGTGGATTGTGTGTGTGTTTTGGCTCCCCCTTGGCTTCCTGGTTGAGGTAGTTCCTCTTCTGGGAAATCTCATGAACTGTTGGGCACTTGTAGCTTTGTCGTTATATTTCTTTATCTTTTGGAGAGAGCCCTTTATCTCTACTCCAAACAGACTCCCATGAAGGATATGTTTAGAATGAAGGCCTGTACCTATTGTGTGAAACCGGAGACTCTTATCCAGGCATATCTTCTTAGAGTAGTGCCTATGCACATCTGCCTACTCTCAGTGTCTGCTGGAAGCAGGGCAGATTTAAGGCAAGGGTTTACCATCATTTTCAGATTGCTAGTGTCTAGTGGGGTTAGACAGAAATATCCTGCAGTATCAATTCAACACTGTGTCCTTCCCGTGACTGTCAAGGTAGTAGTACTTGAAGGTATGTAATGACACCCATTTGCTGGCAGATGTGAAGGACAGGCACTGTGTGTGCCGATAAAGAAGTAGTAGCCATAGCCCAAGTTGAATGAGCTCTCAGATTTTCCAGATACTGCTTCTTGGCCAATCCATAGCATATCTTAATGCCGAGGACTATCCATCTCAACAATGTCATCTTCTCCACTGCATTCCCTTTCCTCACTACAGAGAACCCCACAAAAAGCTGATTGTCCAATCAATGGTCCTTGGTACTATCAAGGTAAAACCCTAAAGCCAACCAAAGGAGTCTCTCCTCCTCTTTCGGGGAGTAGGGGAGGGGGGGGGGGTAGTTAAAGGAGGCTTATAGCGATTGATTGCCTAACACGGAAGTGAGTCCACTTTTGATAATTAGGCTGTCCGAGTCCTAACCACCTATTATCTAGGAAAAAGGTGACAATCATCGTAGCTCAACAAGCTAACAATCACTTTGAGAAAGACATTCAAGGTCAGGAGATGCAGTGAATAGGTATGCATCCTCTTGAGGGGCAAACACATGAGAAATGTCAAAACCAAGCTCAGGTCACACTGTGGCATCACAAATGTTTTGGAATGAAACATGTGTCAAGCCTTTAATAAACGTCACTGCAACATGTATCAAGCAGAGAAAGACCAAAAAGAAATAACGTTTGGTAGGGTCCACTGCAAAGTCTTGGACTAAAGAAAAACAAAAGGACATGTGACCGGCCCACCTGCAAGGGCTCTTTGATGTCAAACCAGCCTAGGTAACAAATTTGACTCAGCATCCGGCATCAAGGGATTTTATGGCAGGGCGCCATGCAGCAAGAATGATAATCACTACTTGGTAGCAAATCAAAAGCAGTCACTCGCGGTCACTACGCAAATGTAGGTGTAGATTGCACAGAACTGGCAGGAGAACCTAGCCCTTTTGCTATCACAAGATGTCCTTGTGAAAAGACAGCCTAATTTGAGGGCAGGTGCTCATGCCCAGAAGTTCCAGGAACACTCTCCTGGTGCAATCCAGGGCCACTACGATGATTTGGGCCTGGTTGTTTTTGATCTTCGTCAGATCTCTAGACAGGAAAGGCGGAAGTGGGTAGGCGTACAGAAGTCTTATGTTCCATTCCAACCGGAAGGAGTCTCCAAGCATGAAGTCTTACAGAAACTAACTGCAAAACTATCGAGACAGTTGCAGTTTCAAATGGCGGTGGCACTATCCATAAGAACCTTCACCAGCCTCCCTGAGGACCGGACATGGCAGTTTGGGCTGGACTATTCCCAAGAGGAAGAGGATCAAGACTGATATGCATATGGCCAGGTCTAAACTGGGGTGGCAGGGTGAGTAAAAGAATTATGGATTTAACCTAGATCTCTTGACTGGGGGTGAATGTTTGATTTGTTCTGCATTCCGTCCATCAATTGTGAGTCTTTGGACTCTTCGTGTACCACAGAACAGTACCCAGCAGAATGGCCCGCAGCTCCAGCAGATTGATGAGGAGTTATACCTCCGCTGGAGAGTCTATGATCTCCGCTTCGCCCACATGACCTTCACAGCCCTAATGTGACGTTTTGATGACCATCATCAGCTCTGGGTGGAGAATGAAGAGCGGCCTGCTGCTAGACCAACTGGATTCAAGTAGCCATCACTGCAAATCTCGAGTCATTTCCTCCGTGACCTTGAATGAGTCAGCAAGACTGCCCTGAGCCTGGACCCATTGGAAATTAAATTTTCATTGTATAGCAAGCATGCTACCTGTCATAGATGAGGAGCTTCACAGCCAATCTGTTATCCGGAACCCTGACTGAAACATTGGGATCATAGTCCAAAGTCCTAGACTCGCTGTGGAGAGGAAAGGCCCTGAACTGCACTGTATGCAGAATAGCTCCGATAAATGGGAGCCTCTGCAAACTAATCCAGTGCAACTTTGGCTAATTAATATTAAACCCAAATAATATCAGAAGGTTCATCAGCATCTGAAGATGCCTACCTTACACAGCCAGTCGATAAGGCAAGGGAAAATGGATATTCTCACTTTCTGAAGGTGGGTAGCGTAGCAATCACCACCATCGCTTTTGTGAACACCCGAGTAGTGATGGGGAGGCCAAAGAGGAGCAGAACAAATTGAAAATGCTCTGGGCCCACACCGTGATCAACAGATAACCAGTTGCCTATGTGCAGACCAGATAGGAGCCGAGACAGCGTGAGAAATTTTGAGTTTATCCTGCAGGAAGGCATTCAGGAGTGAAGGTCCTAATGGCACAGTCCTTTTGAGGGACAATGAAATAGCAAGAGGAACAACCCCCTCCTTTTCCTGAGAACAGCACTTTCTCAATGGCACTCAGAGGGCAACAGGTGCACATTCCTGTAACAGGAAAGACAGCGGCTTGTCTGAAATTCGTTCTGGTGTTGAGGGTAGGGTGGAATGAATAGAGACCGGTCATAGCCATTTTGAACAATCTTGTCAACCCCACCTGTCGAACAGGATGGACCGCCAGCCTGAGATGAAATATTGAATCTTACACCCACTGGTTGGGCAAACCAAAATTGCTTGCTGTTTGTTGTAAAAGGGGAGGAGGAATTGGAAAACTGATGACCCTACTGGCATGTACGCAGTTTGCTAGGCCCGTGTTCACGGCTTCGCAAGGATTGGGTATCACTGGCTGCTAAGTCTGTTTAAACTGCAGCTTTATGGAATCGTCTCTAAACTTTCAGAACTGAGCGCAGACACCAGAGACACCTTGTGTGAATCATTAATTGACATCCACTTCCTACTGTCACTACAAACTTGAAACCCATTTGTAGTGGGGACAGCATTCATTAGCACACAGGCCGCTTGAAAGTCATCAGAAAACCCACATAAATAGGAGAGAGTAGAGGTTTAGGTAAAGGTTGCTAGTTAAGGTAGTTTACACCCTCAAGGTGGAACCAAAATAATTTTACTGGAAGTCTCCATTCTGGGGTATTTCTGAACAAGTAAAACAAGCATTTTTATTTTAATCCACAATTCCTTTTTCCTCTAGCCAATGCTTTTTTACAGCAGCAAATGCATAGAAATAAAAACTATTCATCCTACAATCAACTCTTCAGATCATGCAGCAACATTACCATAGTGGCTTTCAGAGGCACATCACTGCTATCAATGATCTGGACACATACCAAGGCACAGCAGATGGAAACCTGGGTGAACTTTACTGGGTGTGTTACCCTATGCCCTTCTCTGTTGGAAGTATTTGCAGAATTGCAGGCTTTGAAGCAAGATTGTATACCACTTATCTGGAGGATTGGAAAAGCGAGTCAAGAGCAACAACTACTGAAGTTAGTCAGATAAGACGAGAGAGAATGAAGTCAGCCATGCCAGGCAACACAGAGTACCCAGCATGACACAAGTGATCCGTGTAACAGGCATGGAACCTCAAACAAACCAAATGTCAGTGTTGGTCTTCTGCTAAAGTGCTACCTGGTGGATTTTAGGGACTACCTGACAGCACTATTAGCATTAACCTAAAGCATAACATCTGTAGAGGAAACTAACATTGCCAAAGATCTCAACTACCGTACCAGAAGAGTGATGTTCTTTGGCAAGTGGGTGCTTCAAAAGAGAGTCTGGTGGTCAGGCAGTAAGTACAGTTGCAGGTAATTATAATGGAAATGGAGTTAGGACATTTGAACCTACCCATTAAAACATTCAAGTAAACAATCCCGAAACCCTCCTTAACTTTTGCTTCTGTCCCCGTGTGTATCTTATGCTTTTGAAAGGGCCCACTACTAGCTGAGGAGATTCACCACTAGAAGCAGGTGACATGATACCACATATTGCAGTTAAAAAAATTCTAGCCAATTTTTGCGCAGGGATTTTTCCAGCCAGAAGCCCAAAGTGGTTGGTGGGGGCAGGGGAGGGTTGCATCATGAGAGAATCAGCTCAAGGGAATAAGGAAGGTTTGATTTAATTTCTTGCCTGGTTAATTTGCCTTATTTCCCTATTTAAATGAGGGGTGTTTATTACCATAGCAACTATTGCCAACGAGATTCACATAATCCCAGGTGGGGCATCCTTAGCACCGCACAAACACCAATTATTTGCATACAGGTGAATCTAGTGTTAAAGGCAACCATCACTCACCCTTCTTCTGCATGAAAATGAACAGGTCGTCCAAGAATTCCTTCCGTTGTGGATCGCTGTCCAGTTCATAAAGCTAAATGGAATGAGAGTAGGGAGAGGTGAATATATATATTTATCCTTACACCTACCCACACCTGAATATTCATTATTAAAATTATATATATATATATATATATATATATATATATATATATATATATATATAATTTCTTGCATGAAGCATAGGATACAACACAAAGCAGAATAATCTGCTACTCTGATGTGGTCACAGTGCACAAACCAACAAAATATATTAGACCAGATCTGTCGGAGGAAAAGCAGCTTGTTTTCAGTTTTTTACGATGTAAAGCAGGAAGTCTTAACTTTTGAATCCATCTGTAGATTAACATGTAAAAAAAAAAAAAGGAAAATACGTTGCCCTGATAAAAACATTTAATACAGAACTCGCAGCTGCTGGACATATGATTCTATGCCGCGCAAGAGCACATTTACATCTGAAATATAACATTTATGTACACAAATAGTAGAAGGAATATGCTACTTACCAGTATGCATCTGTTCTTGGCGTGTAGGGCTGCTGACATTCATATCTGTGCATAGAACGCCGCCTAGTGTTTGGTCCGGATGATTGCACTTTGTTGTCCTGGAAGTCTCTTCGAAGTATCACGAGATAGGGGACTCCTCCCCTGGACTACAGTGCGCATGGTCATCTTCTCCATCCTCAGATTGTTTTTCGCCATTGGGGCAGAGATGGAGATAGTAAAGTAAGAGATGGCCATGCAAAAGATAATGCTGCAGCTGCAACGGGCACTGGGGAGGAGGGCGGGCGATATGAATGTCAGCAGCCCTACATGCCAAGAACAGATGCATACTGGTAAGTAGCATATTCCGTTCGAGGCATGTGGGCTGCTGAATTCATATCTGTGCATAAACTGTATAGCAGTATCTCCCCTAGCAGTGGTTACCTGTGCCTGCTGCAGCAGTTTGAAAAAGAGTTTTTAGGACAGCTTGGCCTACAGCAGCTTGCTGCTTTGCTTGCATGTCTACTCAGTAGTGTTTTGTGAAAGTGTGTATGGTAGTCCATGTGGCTGCCCTACATATGTCTTCAAGAGGAATATTCCCTAGGAAAGCCATGGATGCCCCCATTTTTCTTGTAGTGTTCTCTTGGGAGGACGCTTAAAGTGCATTTGGCTTTTTGATAGCATATTTGAATGCACTTCACTATCCATCTGGCTTTTTGAAAGAACACTGGCAGTTCTATCGATTGATTAATATGGAAATTTGATACGACTTTTGGCATAAACTTAGGGTTTGTTCTAAGAACTACCCTGTTAGCATGTACTTGCATGAAAGGTTCTTGAATTGTTAGTGCTTGTAATTCGCTAACTCGCCTGAGTGAGGTAATGGCAATCAAGAAAGCCATCTTCCACATCAAGAATTGTAGTTTGCTTGAGTCTAGAGGTTCGAAAGGTGGTCTCATAAGTCTGGTAAGTACTATATTTAGATTCCAGACTGGGGAAGGAGGGTGTCTTGGAGGGATCACCCTTTTAAGACCCTCCATAAAAGCCTTGATTGCTGGTACTCAAAACAGTGAGAGTTGTTGCCTGTTTTGAAGGTATGCTGCTATAGCAGCTAGGTGTAGTCTTATTTAAGAGTATGCTAGGTTGCATATTTGAAGATGCAGCAGGTAACATATAATGTTTTGTATGAAAG
Source organism: Lissotriton vulgaris (assembly GCF_964263255.1). Lineage (NCBI taxonomy): Eukaryota > Metazoa > Chordata > Amphibia > Caudata > Salamandridae > Lissotriton > Lissotriton vulgaris. Next base: position 91,564,937 of record NC_141688.1, read on the forward strand.
CATCTAATGGGTTGATTTGGTTATTGTTGCAGTAAATAACAAATCTTTTTCCATTTAGCTGCATAGCATGCTCTAGTAGTTGACCGTCTTGCCTCCTTGATAATGTTCATGCAATCAGGAGGCAAGTTACGGTATCCAAATTCTAAGACTTCAGGAGCCAGATCTCTAGGTTCATCTGATTGGGATCTGGGTGCCTGATTTCTCCATGGTTCTGAGTTAGAAGATGGGGTGCGAGGCACAGTCTTTGATGAGGAACTACTGAAAGCTCCAGGAACGTTGTGTACCAAGGATGTCTCGCCCATGTGGGAGCAACTAAGATTAGCGTGAGTGACTGTTGCCGCAGTTTACGTGCCACCAGCGAAATCAGCAGTGCTGGGGGAAAAGCGTACGCAAATCTGCCGGACCAGTTCATCAATATCGGATTGCCTTGTGACAATGGATGTGGGAACCTGGCGGCAAAGTACTGGCATTTCGAGTTTTCTTTTGTGGCAAACAGGTCTATTTCTGGGTGACCCCACTCTTTTAAGAATGGCTGGAGAACTTGGGGGTGAATCTCCCATTCGTGTAGTTGTTAGCTGTGCCTGCTGAGCAGATCTGCTATCTGACTGTCTTTCCCTGGAAGGTGTTCTGCTAGGAGAAAGATGTCTTTTGGAATTGCCCACTTCCATATGCTCTGTGCCAAGTGGGACAGCTGTGGAGAGTGTGTTCATCCCTGTTTCTGGATATAGTACATTGCGGTCATGTTGTCCGTCCGGATCAACACAGTCGTGCTGTATAAGTATTTCTGGTATGCTTTCAGGGCTAGGAATATCGCTAGCAACTCTAGTTGGTTGATATGCAGTTTCTTTTGTTTGGTTTTCCAGAGCCCTTGTACTGTGTAGTGAAGGAGGTGGGCTCCCCAGCCTGTCAGTGATGCGTCCGCTGTTAGTACTAGTTGTGGAACCGGCTCTTGGAACAGTCGCCCCTTGGAAAGGTTTTGTGGGTTCCACCACTGCAGAGAGTTGTGAGCGCGACTGTCTACCAACACTAGATCTTTTAGTTGTCCTTGAGCCTGGTTCCATTGCCGTGCTAGGCATTCCTGCAATGGACGCATTTGAAGTCTGGCATGGGGGATAATGAATATGCAGGAGGCCATCATGCCTATGAGCTGCATGAAGACTCGAGCTGGCAGAGTGTGTTATGGCAGAAATTTGCGAATGAGCATCTGCATGCTGGCTATCCTCGCTGAGTTTGGTATGCCTTTGCCACTGAGGTATCTATAGTGACTCCCAGAAATTGTTATATGTGGGACGGTTGCAGATGCGATTTTGGGTAGTTTATCGAGAAACCTAGGCTGTGTAGCAGCTGAAGTGTTTGAGACGTGTCTTCTGCACATTGTTGGTACGATTTTGCTTGTATTAGCCAATCGTCCAGATACGGGAACACATGAATGTGTTGCCTCCTCAGATGTGCCGCTACTGTCGCTATGGGGTGTCCCTTTGCCCCGGAGTTGGCAGTATTATTTATGTCACTCTACGAGGACAAATACATCCACAATAATAATCCCTTTAAAGATCACATCGCCACTTGGTGGCGTTTTATTGATGACGTCTTCATGATTTGGACTGGAGGTGAGGAGGCCCTCATACTGTTTCACAACTGGCTAAATACCAGAACACTGGACATACAATTCAGCATAGCTCACTCAGCCAAAAAAATTGCTTTTCTGGATGTTGAAGTCTTTCCATCGGCAGGAGGTTTGGCCACCTCCCTTTTTACCAAGCCCACGGACAGAAATAAGGCTCTGTTATTCTCCAGCAATCACCCGAGGAGCCTTAAAGAAAATTTGCCGTACGGGCAATTTCTACGAATTCGTAGAAATTGCACCTCAAACGAGGACTACAAATTACATGCTGAGAATCTAGTTTCGAAATTGTGCGATAGGGGTTACCCTAAAAAACTAGTGCGGAACTCCATGAAAAGAGCCAGATGGACCCCGAGGGACAGCTTGTTAAAAAGAAAAAATAAACCAGTTTCCAACAGACAAGTCTGTGTAACAACTTATTGCCCTAACGCCAATAATCTTAAAAAAATCATCAATCAAAATTGGCACCTCGTAAAAAATCTGGATGCCAGCCTTCAAAACCCGCCGCGGTTTGCTTTCAGGAAAGAAAACAGCGTGGCTAACCACGTAGTAAGAGCTGGTATAAAACCTAACGCACAACCTTCGTTAAGGCAGATGATGGGATTCCCCCCGATTACAGGCCACCACAAATGTGGAACATGCCAGTGTTGTGAACTAACCATCGAGGGATCCTTATTCCAACATCAGGGTATCTCATGGAAACATGATAACTTCAGCAATTGTAAAACAAAATATGTTGTATACGGTATCATCTGCCCGTGTGGCCTACTTTACATAGGTAAGACTAATCAAGAAATTCGCACCAGAATTACCCAACACAAATCCAGAATAAAGAATGCAACTGAAAACGCCCCATTGGTAAACCATTGGAAACGTTGTAACCATTCTCTGAGTGACATCAAATGGACAGTGATCTCACGTATCGAAAAGGATCCACGAGGAGGAGATATGGATCATAAACTTTCAAAAAGAGAGGCCTATCTGATTGTCAAATTTGACACAGCCGTGAGAGGGCTTAATGAAATATCGGAGATATATAAATTATGAAGAAACACCTGAATTACGAAAGTCACTACCATTTTGACTTCACGCATGCGCAATGATGTACTACATAAAGAAGAGCCTCAGCCACCATATTACACTCCACGCATGCGCGAGGGACTAGTGCGATCGGAGACGCCGGCTACTCTGTTGATTAGACCTTTCGTTTCTTCTGGTAAGCTCTTGTTCGTTCAGCGTTTATGTTTAAAGACGTGTGTACCCACACCTCGAACAGTGGCTTGAGAAGTCTTCAATATTCTTCCCTTTTTCAATCAGTGACTGGACACCAACGAAGACTGAACCTGAATACTCGGAAACCAAGAGGTGGGACGTGACCGTCCACGATCCTCCGGTAAGAAACCGAGTTCAGTACCATTCCATGAAGTACAACCTTACGCTACCATTCCATACTAATAGTGCACGTCTCTCCCCTAGGCCACCCGAAGCCCACTCGCCTTCCATTCTCCAACTAGGAATTGTTTCACCGATGTGGCTGCCGCACACACCTTAGGTAATTGGTTTTGTCCAAAAACTTTGTAATTCAAGCCTCGGACAAACACTCCACTTCATTTATGTAGTCCTTATTGTTTTGTCATTACACAGGTGATACATCTTTTCTTTCGGATCTTCTCCGCCATTGGTAAGCTTTTGGAACCTTGGGTGGTTCTACACTCTAGCTTCTTGGTTCTTTTAACCTTTTAAGCCATACACTATAGAATTGTGTTCTTTCTTTCCTTTTAGAGCTACCTGGCCCTGATGAGAATCCCTTCCAACCCATAGGGATTTGAAACGCGTAGGCCCCTTCATGTCCAGTGTCTGCTTCTTTTCATTATCCTGCCCGTAGTGTGGAAACATCGTCATACTACTGGCCACAAATTGTTGGATATATTGCTTTTGATTGCACCGTTTGAAAATTATTGATTCATTTTGATTTTCACATGTATAACCTTTGTAAAAATTGTATATAATAATTGGATATATTCTAGCAGACCTAATACTCCGCTCAGTTATTTATTCGTATCTAACCGGGCTGAGTATTTGTTGTTGTGTGTTGTACGAATGAAGATGAATGAATGTGATATGACTGAATTCGATATGCCTGTTGGATTTTAACATTTTCACTTGTTTTTGTCTATAGTATTTTTCCTTGGTGTGTAAAAACTGTATTTCTGTTCAACTGTATATGACAAACATATATGACCCCTTCTTTCTTTTGACCCAGACGTTAAAATAAAATAGCAATTTATAAGCACACCCCAGCCTTGAAGAATTCTCTTTTCTGGCGGTAATTCCCTCTTGTAATAACTATCAGTATAGGCGTTTGTTCTTTGTTGGATATATATCGGCCCAGCCTTGCTGATTCAGGGCCAACCCCACTTGTTTTCAGGCTACTGTCGCGAAGCATTTTGTAAACACTCTTGGAGCTGTGGTTACCCCGAAGGGCAAGACCTTGAATTGGTAGTGTTGACCTATTGTGAACCTGAGATATTTTCTGTGAGCTGGATGGATGGGTATGTGAAAATATGCGTTCATGAGGTCCAATGTTGCTCGGAAGTTTCCTTGCTGTAGTAATGGGAGCACTTGCTGTAGTGTGATCATATGGAAGTGCTCCGACAGTATGTATTGATTTAGGGGTCTGAGTACCAATATTGGTCTGAGGGAACCGTACTTCTTGGGAATAAGGAAGTATAGGGAGTATACTCCTGTCCCTTGGTGTTGGAAAGGGACGAGCTCTATGGCCCCCTTTTCCAGCATGCATTTCACCTCTTGTTGTAGCAGGGTGGTGTGTTCTTTGGACATAGGACGGTGTCTGGGTGGTATGTTTGGTGGGGTAGAAGTGAGTTCCAGGCAATAACCATACTGGATAATTTGGCTCACCCACCTGTCCGTGGTAATTGCGTTCCAGACAGGTAGGAATTGTTGGAGTCTGCCTCCGACCGGTGTTAGGTGGTCTGGAGGTTACGTGATGAAGTCACTGTTTTGTGGCAGTGGAGGCTCTGGTGTTATTGGCTCCACGTCCTCTTCCCTTATTATTTCCCCTATAATCTCCTCTGATGGAGTTTTTGGCAAAGGAACCTTGTGTGTTGCCTTTGTATGATGATGACGTTTGGGAAGTATTGCCTCGTGTAGCTGCCCTGTATGAGGAGCGTCGAAAGGAACTTCTGTGTTGCTGAAACTGCAATGCTCCCATTGACTTTGCGGTTTCTGTGTCCTTCTTCATTTTATCTAAAATGGTGTATACAGCAGGGCCAAAAAGGAAGTCTTGATTGACTGGCTGATAAAGAACGGTGGACTGCACCTCGTTCTTAAAGCCCGAAATACGCAGCCATGCATGTCGCCTTCGTAAAATACTAGTGTTAATAGACCTGGCTGCGGTGTCTGCTGCATCAAGCGCACATTTGATGGAGGCGTTTGTAATGAACTTTCCCTCCTGCATGAGGTCATCAGCTTGGGCTTTAAAAGGCTCAGGTAGGTGTTGCATTAAGCTTTCAAGCTGGTTATAGAGTGCCCTGTCGTAACGAGCTAGCAGAGCTTGTGTATTGGCAATCCTCCATGAATTGGAGGCCTGTGCTGCTACCCTTTTACCTGAGGCTTCTAGTATCTTTGATTCCTTATCGGGGGAGGGGCTTCCCCCGTTGTCAATCGTGGGATTGATTACCCGTGCCCTGGCTGTATCTTTAAATTTGTCAGGTGCGTGTTTTAAACACTCCCTTTAGCATAGGAAGTGTTCCGACACTTTTTTCTGAAGTAGGGATGGGGTCAAACAAGACGTCTTCCTCTACAGGGTCATTATGCATATCTACATTGTGGTACTGCGCTGCCATGTCTATTAATTGGTTGAAGACAATGGTGTCATCAGTAGGTGAAGGCTTAGTTCGATAAGAGGAGACATCAGGGATGGGATGGGTGTTATAAGGGTCAGTTGGCTCCTCCCATGGTTCATTTTGTGGCTCAGGATCCTGTGGATACTCATAATCAGGCTGAGGTTCCTCCCCTGTGTTCCCCTCATTGTCCCCATAGTGAGAAGGAGAGTAAGGAGCAAAAGGAGTAGTAGGCATAATGGGATAGAAGGGAATGAAGGGTCTAGATGGAGAAGTCCTAAAGTCCTTTTTTAGTGGAATAGGGGAATGAGAGTCAGTGTCCAGTGGCCTCTTCTTCTTGTGCAGGATTGTCACTTTACCAGCCTCCGGATTAATATATATTTTTGTCTGGTCGTCTGCTGGATCAGGATGGAAGAGTTCTTCCTCCACTGTTCTTGGTTGTGACTTTTTTGGGTCAATAACGACTTTTGGTGCCTTAGTGCTTTTCTTTGGCTCGGCCCTTTTTCGGGTCGGCGAGTGTTTTTGGGTCGACCGGGTCTTTTGGTTCGACATGTTTCTTGTGCTCCACAGGCGTAAATGGTTGACTGTCCTTTGCTGAGTCAATGGTCTTTTTGGGATCGACTGGTGTTTTCCGAGCACTGGTCTTCGGGTCGATAGCCTTCTCCGGCCGGCTTATACGCTTCGATACGGCACCATTCCCGTCGGCGACCTTTGGTTTGGCGACTTTTGACATAGCCGGTTTTTTCGGGTTGACGTCCTTTTTTGTGTCGGCGCCCTTCGGCTTGGCGTCCTTTTTGGGTTTGGCGGCCTGTTTGGGGTCGGCGCCCTTTGGGTCGACTGTTTTCTTCGGGTCAACGTCTTTAGGCTGTACAGTTTTCTTCGGGTCGCCGGCCTTCGGGTTGAAGACCTTTTTAGGCTCTGGAACCTTCTTTGGGATTGCGGTACTTGGCCCTGGGGTCACGGAAGGTTTCGGTTTTGGAGCCAAGCCGGATGGCGGGGCTGGCGAATGTTTCTTTGGATCTTGGCTATGCCAAATTGATACTTGTATAGCGCACTACTCACCCACAAGGGTCTCAAGGCGCTTGTACGAATACCGCTGTGGAACCCATCTTGGCATTCCCTGTGAGGCGTCCACTCCTGGGCACCTCCAAGGTTGGAATAGGCACCGAGGCGAGAATTATCAGGTCCGTGGAATTTTGAGCCCAAGACCCGCCAAGGCGGGGAATTGAACCCTGGTCCCGGGCTAGACTTCTGCATCAGGGTCTGCCGCTCTAATCATTGAGCCAAACTTCTCCACAAAACGGCTAAGGCCGTTCGGCGATGCCTCGACCGGAGCCTTCGGTAACGGGGTAATCGGTGTCGGGGGCAGTGTACTCACGATTTGCCCCGGTGGGATCTCGTCCCGGTGGGATCGCGGCCATCGCACGCCAACACAACCTCAACATCATCTCTTACGCGGACGACACTCAACTGATCCTTTCTCTCACCAATGACCCCGGCACCGCCAAAACTAACCTGCACGAAGGAATGAAAGAAGTCGCCGAATGGATGAAACAAAGCCGTCTGAAACTGAACTCAGACAAAACAGAAGTCCTCATCCTAGGCAAATCCCCCTCTGCTTGGGACGACTCCTGGTGGCCGGAAGCCCTCGGAAAAGCACCCATTCCGACAGACCACGCACGGAACCTTGGCGTCATCCTGGACTCCTCACTCTCAATGAACAAACAAGTCAGCGCCGTATCCTCTTCCTGCTTCAACATTCTTCGCATGCTCAGAAAAACATTTTGCTGGATTCCCTCAGAAACAAGGAAAACAGTCACCCACGCTCTGGTCACGAGCCGACTGGACTACGGAAACACCCTCTACGCAGGTACCACCGCTAAACTCCAGAAGAAACTCCAACGAATCCAAAACGCCTCAGCAAGGCTCATATTAGACATCCCACGCAACAAACACATCTCTGGTCACCTTAAAGACCTCCACTGGCTACCCGTCAATAAGAGGATCACTTTCCGACTGCTCACCCACGCACACAAATCACTTTACGACATCGGACCAAATTGCCTCAACTCTCGACTGTCCTTCTACACCCCCTCCCGCCAACTACGTTCTTCCGACCAAGCCCTCGCCACTGTACCTCGCATCAACAAGACCACCATGGGAGGCAGATCCTTTTCATACCTGGCTGCTAAAACATGGAACTCACTCCCCGCTTACCTTCGCCTCACCCAGAACCACCTAGCGTTCAGAAAGCAGCTTAAAACGTGGATATTTGACAAATAATCCTCCTCCTCTTCCTAAGAGCCTTGAAACCCTATGGGTATGTAGTGCGCTATACAAATTTTATGACTTGACTAGACGGTGATGATCTCTAGGTCCGAATCTGGAGCTTCTGGAAGTTCTTGGTCATCATCAAAGATGTTGTCCGGTTCCAGTGCCTGTCGCTGCATCTCTTGCCTAGCGGCCCGTCTATTCCGTATGGTTTTCTTCGACCGAAACTGGGCGCAGGCTGGGCAGGTTTCTTCCTTATGGTCTGGAGAAAGGCACTTGTTGCATACTGAATGCTTGTCAGTATGCGGGAACTTTGAGTGGCATTGTGGGCATCTTTTGAACAGGCTTCTTTCCATCAACAGCAGGCCCATGTGGCGTCGAAAAGGACCAATGGCCCGCGTCGACGACCGATTCGAGATGGAAAGTTTTATCAAGTCAAGAGGTACCGAGGGAGAACAATACCGTCGAAGTCGAAGGCCTTGTGGCCTTTATAATGGAGTGAATAACATCCAAACCCAATGGCGGAAAAAAGAATCTGAGGATGGAGAAGATGCCCATGCGCACTGTACTCCAGGGGAGGAGTCACCTATCTCGTGATACTTCGAAGACTCTTCCAGGACAACAAAGTGCAATCATCTGGACCCAACACTAGGCGGCGATCTATGCACACATATGAATTCAGCAGCCAACATGCCTCGAATATAAATCTAGCTAATTAACAGCTACTTATAGCAACAGAGCTAATAAAATTCAGACGTTTATTAATATAGTGGATTGGTCACAATGTGTTACCACAGCCCTGAGAAAGACGCTGTAATGCCTAACAGGCAGCATGTTAGTGCATTTGTTTTCGGCAATAACGAATAGTCAACAGGCCTCTTCATTGGGATTGTCCCTCACAAAAGAAATACAACGCCTTCAAGCTTTGATTTCCTTATATAGCTATATTAAAAAAAATTAAAAACAAAAAAAACACAAAAATAATGTCATAGCATAAGCCATATATGCAAGTGTGCCGTGTGTAGAGCGTAAAATGCTACTATTACAATTGGAGAGAGAGGCGAGTGGCAGTATGGCCCACGTGTGGCTTCAACTCTTGTGAATCATGGCTGCTCCCCGCAGCCAATACAGCAAAGTAATAAAGAGCACATACATACATATCCCTTCACTCTCTTTGGTGGAGGCCAGCTCTTTCTTGTATTGGAATGAAAGTTTCATAATTAAGAGCAGAGACCAGTAGGAACCGATGGCGTTCTGGAGCCGGCCGGCATCTGCCATACGGAGTGAAGGAATATATATATATATATATATATATATATATATATATATATATATATATAAGCAGCTAAACAAGCAGAGTCTTGCCAAAACCGACATTGAAACCAGCAAAGAGAAGGTAAAGGACAGTCATGGTGCACCTTGGGAATTGCAGTCCCTGGAATGTTTGGGGAAAAACGACCGAATTTTGCAACGAGAAAACATTTTTATTAAAGAACCATTTGGGGGTTGAAAGTAGAAACCTGAAATTATGAAATTGTACTCATTCTCGCAGCATCGGTAACAAGTATAAAAACCATGAATTTGAATTAACAACTGACTGCCCTTTTAAATGAAGACTGGAACAAATAGACGTGAGTCCTTTTTCAATGTCTAGAAAAGTTACGTTTTTAAGAGCCAACGAACCCACTGAGTAGACAGCGTGGCATATGATTAAGAGTCGGCAGACTCGAAACGCGTAATGCCTGTTGGTCTTTGAATAAAAAGAACTCTTTGATCAAGCATTGTTGGTGTGGCCCGTTCTGCGCTGCTAAAGTGGCGCGTGTTGCTGTGTTTATATTGAGGTGTCTGACACACCTGGAAACGAGCCCTAATCCGTGAGGAGTGGCACTCTTACCTGTCAGGATGCTGTTGACCCGAAGCGAGGAGCTTCTTTAAAAGGGTGCCCCCCGGCTGGAATACTGTGAAGGAACGAAGTTTGGATGGAAGGGCCACGATGAGAGGCCCGCCTCAACTTGGGGAATTAACATTTGACAGCCAGGATTTGCGAAGTGGATTTTCCCTACGCACTTCATGCTGGAAACATTGACTTTTGAAAGGCGACTACGAGCTTAAAAAGAACTCAGTGGTAGCGGGACTATGGTGTTATACACTGCAACCGAGTAATGGATTAACCTTTTGAAGCATGTTGGTGCACTCGGGAAGCAGCTAAACAAGCAGAGTCTTGCCAAAACCGACATTGAAACCAGCAAAGAGAAGGTAAAGGACAGTCATGGTGCACCTTGGGAATTGCAGTCCCTGGAATGTTTGGGGAAAAACGACCGAATTTTGCAACGAGAAAACATTTTTATTAAAGAACCATTTGGGGGTTGAAAGTAGAAACCTGAAATTATGAAATTGTACTCATTCTCGCAGCATCGGTAACAAGTATAAAAACCATGAATTTGAATTAACAACTGACTGCCCTTTTAAATGAAGACTGGAACAAATAGACGTGAGTCCTTTTTCAATGTCTAGAAAAGTTACGTTTTTAAGAGCCAACGAACCCACTGAGTAGACAGCGTGGCATATGATTAAGAGTCGGCAGACTCGAAACGCGTAATGCCTGTTGGTCTTTGAATAAAAAGAACTCCCGAATCGACTGCACGTCGCGCGGCACTCTGCTTGTTACTAGTTTCTCGCTCCATGACTTGGTGAATCTCCGCTTTGAAATTAATTTTCTGCATGCGGCAAGATAATTTCTGACTTGGCTCGGCATTTATACTGGTCCCAAAGGTTGATACAATACAATCTTTACTTGCTACTTTAAATAGATTACCACCGTATGGTTGTCGAATTATCTGCTCTGAAATTGACCACCTACATATGGAAAGATTTATCTTCTAATTTGGAGTTGTGATTTAATTCACTTTTTTGATGACTTACAGCTCATCGGGCGGTTGCATATCTCAAAATGCCACCATTAGAACAGCAAAGTCCACTACCTGCTCTATATGCTAAGAGGGTGCTGGAAACGTCGAATAGATTACAATATCTCTGTACAGATTTCAATTGACAGCAGTCCTGAAGATGGTTTCTACAAATAACTCTTAGGAAACCGAAACGTCGACCCTACATCTTATCCCTATCTTGTTTTATTCAATGTAACTGGGGATAGATGTCTTTTAGGTTCTGTTGAGTCACGTCTTGATTTATTTCTGTGTGTACCCACAGACCTATTCTTTGTTTGTTTACTTATCTGTATATGAAGTGTATCCTTTAAAATTCCTTTTGATAAAAATCTATTTTTCTAATACACCTCGTGTTTTGTTTATATGTTGTGTCCTGTTAAAATTGAGTTTACATTGAATTAGAGTCTAATAGCACTCGATTTGTTCACATTAAGGATTATGAATTCATCCTTTTAAAGCCATCACAAATTACAAAATACATACTAAAATAAATTCCCTTGAAGGCACTTTTACCTTTTCAGTTTAATTACCCAAGCCCTCAAGGGTTTATTTGGGTCGCTCACTTTTTGTCAATCATCTTTCGTATTAGACACTGGAGACTTACTCAAAAAACTTGCTGATGAGCCTTGGCAACCTGGCTACATTGGATGTTTCCTCCTTGTACACTTCGATCCATCACAAGGATGGACTCAGAGCTGTTTTGCACTATCTCAGCAGCAGACCGCCTTGTCTTAATGAGCACACCTCTATGATACTGGAGATGATTGAACTGTGTTTGTATCACACTATTTTCTGTTTACGAACCAGGTTTTCCAACAGACAAGGGGTGTGGCTATGGGGGCCTGCTTCTCCCCTAGTTATGCCTGTCTTCACATGGGCTACTGGGGGTAGCAGGTCCTACAGCCTTCATTCCCCCTAATACTTGCGACTAAGGTTGTCAAGTGGCGGAGATACATTGGCGACCTACTCATAATATGGAATGGTAGTCAGGATGAGGCTTCAGTGTTCATCAATGATGATAACAATAACTCCTTAAATTTGGGCTTCACTAGCCAGATGAGTTGTTCCTCCATCTGTTTTTTGGAGGTAGATATCTATATACACAACTTGGAATTGCGCACCAGATTATTTAGGAACACAACTGCTGGCAATGCCATCTTTCAAAATACAAAAAACAAAACAAAATACACCAATTATAGTTCTCATTATCTCACGTAACTATAACTTGTGCCCTAAGTAACTAAAGCTCACGCCCTGGTCATGCAAATTGTTTTCATCAAAGATGTCATTTGAGATGTTGCTGTGATATTAAAGATTATTTCAAAGAACGTTCCGAGTAATTTAATATGTGATGAAAATAGTACAAAGCGCAGGCACAAGCTATAGTTACTTCAGGGCATGTTGCCCGGACACCCACAATCAGCTTATGGTTGGTGGGTGAAGGCACAAGGCTCCAGTGACCCCTGATGATTTTCCACCCAGCACTCATCTTGGGTGCTTGGGAAATCTGAATCTTTTAGATTTGCTATGTTGGTCTTTTGTATATTTTTGTGGCGGTTGCTCCTGTGCCCACCAGGGGCATCCACAACATTTAAATACTAAGAAATAGCTAGAGTAACAACCACCTCCTTTTCCGGAGTACGGCACCCTCTCAATGGCACTCTGAGGGCAACAGGTGAACACTCCTGTAACAGGACAGACAGGAAATTAATTTTGGTGTTGGGGTAGGAGGGAATGAATAGCAGGTAGGCAGGAAAGAAATACAAGGCATAGCCATTTTGAACAATCTGTAAAACCCATGTGTCAAAAGTGATGGATCGCCAGCCTAGGAGGAAATACTGAAATCTGCTCCTACTCGTTGGGCAAACAAAAACTGAAACATGTTTTTGGTGGGGACATCATTCATTAGCATGCTGAAATAGTTTGGAAGTCACAGGAGAGCCCACAAAAACAGGAGCCGAGTTCCGGGTCCCCATCTGAGGGCATTGAAAGAAGGGCACTGAAAGAAAGGAACTGACCTCAGCGAACTCGGGTGGTGCTTATATTTGAGTACACTCCCAATTCCAGGGAGGTATTGTTGTATTCCGCTTTAGGTGTCCGTATATAGGTTTTCCTGATGCATGTCCTTATATTAGGCACAATTCGCATTGCCCTTATATAGGCATAAGATCTCAGTCTTTATTTAGGCAATAGCCATGCTATCCAAATACAGGCATTGATGGTCACCTACATCCGTCCACCCCAACGTCACAACGAGTTCTTAGAAACAAGACCCTTACGCTCTTGGGAGTTTCCCTAGCCCAGGATTATTATTTCTCCAAGAACTCATTTATTATGCATGAACCGCTATTCCTTAACCACTTCCCTGCTAATGACAAGGTCAACTCGTCATGGGTTTTACCTGCCCTGTGCTTATGACGAGTTGACCTTGTCATGAACAATGGGAAACAATGATCTGCAGCACCCAGCGGGAAAACCCCTTAGCAGCCAAGGTGTTAAGGGTTCATTCCTGACGTCTTCCTCTGCCCGACTTTACCTCAATGCTAACATTCCATGCACCGACCAGGTATAAATATACCTTCCCTTGCCCAAGCACGTTGGAGGAGACCTCGACTTTAGAGGAGTGTTATTTATTGTTGTTTGTTTTTTGGTTATTATTCAGTAAACCAAATAATAATTCTGTACCCGACAGAACCAACTTATTCCACATTCTTCTACACTCAGGTTCTGAGGGGCACTGGGTCACCCCATTATGCTAGATGAACACTTAGATGGGAAGCAATGATTGTCTCTTACTAACTTGGAAAGTGAGGCGCTTAGCTGGATGTGTTAAAAGTCATAAGGTCTACCAATATTTAAGCAGTCATGGGTTTTCATTTGCACAGATACAGTTTACACCTCACAACACAAACCCTCGCAACGCTCCGCAAAAGATGGAGGGGCACAGTGGTGGAAGCTACATACTCTGGATATGCCAGAGGCCATTTTCTATGGGTGGGACCAGGCACTCCTTTGCATAGCGACCCGGATAGTCTACCCGGGTGTGGTTTATCTGCAATCTAGGAAGGTCTCTTGGTTGACTCTCTATTGACATTGGTTTCCTTATATGCTTCAAAACTTAAGGTAATCCTCGTTTCTGCAGACAATTACACCGTTGTTGCTCACGGATCCCACCACACCAGCGTACTGGGGTGGGGATAACAATCGTGTACACAACCTTGCCTTAGACCACACACGTTTGCCACTTTCTGGTGCGCAATCTATTAGTTTAGCACAGCACATGAAAGACTGGGCCGATAATATGCAATCGCACGAAGCATGGTGGAGCAAACACCCCACAATGCACACTTATTCGCACTACTCCACGATCCATGACTTCCAGACGAGGATAGATGAGATCTACCGCTCTGATAATGCCTTGCTTAGAATGTCCTGTGCAGAGTACTTGGTCCGCACGATCTCTGATCACAGCCCAGTTGCAGCTTTCGTGGGCGCTTATAAAGCTAGGATACTGACCTGGCATCTACCCATTGCTACACTCAAAGATGCAGTGTTTCGCGATTCCCTGACGCAATCAGTCGACTCACACTTTCAGACAATTACAAGCTCCCCCTCGAATGCAAGAATAGAGTGGGATGCATTCAAAACATTTCTGCGTGGACATGCCATTTACACTGTTTACGGTTCTCGCATGACACTTGCAACAGAACTTCAAACACATGAAACTGAGGTGCAGCGATGCGAGCGGCTCTCCCACATAGATCCACATATCATTCCCTCGCTGTCTAGAGCTCGACTAGCATATTAAGAGACATTAGACAGCCTTTGCGTGTTAGACTATAAACAATATCTGACCTGGCGGCCCACTGAAGGGGACAAAGTGGGCAAAATGCTGGCATGGCTATTAAAAACAGATACTTCACAACTGCTGGGCAGAGATGAGTTCTCTGAACCTATTAGAACAACGTATTTGGCAATTGTTGTTTAATATTCGACGGAGCACATCTCAGTTACAGTTTACTTTCAATTTTTCAGATAGATCTTAATTGGCTCGTTCCTCCAGATTATTATTTTTGAATCGTCATGACATGTTCTCAAATCGACCGCCAACGCTTCAGACCCGGGAGGCAATGTATGTTTCTACCTAACTTGCACTTTGATAAGGAATATCACTGAAGGGTTGTGACATTTCAGCCAACGTCACCTAATGAAACATGCCTTGCGAGCCCTCCTGAGGCGGAAGCCGGGAGCGGATCCTAAAGCAATTTTAACCTGATTAATATGTTAAATTGTGTGATTTACTTTGTGTACCTATTTTAAAATCTACTTACTCACCTGCTGATCCCGGTTCCCCGCGCAGCCGATTCATCGCTGCAGCGGGAGGTTACCGATCTGTTTCCCTCCATGCCACTTTGGCGAGCGCCGAGGCCACGCCCCCTTTTCCCTCCCCCTGCTCCTATAAATTATGTGCCACAACCGGGCGCGCCAAAGGCGCGCCTAAGGCAAGCCCATCTGCACCCGTCCGCGCCCACGCGCCCCTAGGCCACCTCACTATCCTGGTTCATTACAATATTAATCGGCGCAACTACACGCTCTTCAGGCCCGTTGGCCCATTGAAGCTTCTCTGACCACCCACATCAATAATCTGGGCCTCACAGCCGATGCCACTCCTCCCGTTCCTCACACCCCGAGCCACCTCCCTTCCCTGTCTCCCCCACCCAGCCCTAACCCTCCGGCTGGACCCAGACAGGCCACCCTCTCCATCTACTACCTAAATACGCGATCTGCGGTTAAGCACTGCCACGAACTTTCTGTTCTACTCGATCTCCATAAACCAGATCTCCTATTCCTCACGGAGACCTGGTTCCGTGACAGCTCCCTCCCCATTCTCTTAGCCTCTCTCCCTGATACCTATTACGCTCTCCGGGCTGACCGCCCAACCGGTAAAACCAGCGGGGGCGTCGCCCTGATCGCCAGAAAGGATCTTCCGTTCCAACCTCTCAGCTTTCCACCGGTAGGCAATACCGACTTTTTAGTCCTTCGTTCTCTTTTTTACAACACACCCCTCACTTACCTACTTATGTACCGTCCCCCCAAAACCTTCCAATCCTTCCTGGTCGGGTTTCAAGAACTGGTGGCCACCCTAGCAGTCAACAATTCTTCCGTCTTGGTGCTGGGTGACTTCAACTTTTGGCCTTCCGACCCAGCCGAATGCTCCACTTCAAGGAATTCTCCGAAACCTTACGCTCTCTTAACTTCACCTCGGACCAGATTTGGTCTCTGAACTGCCCCATCGCGTCCTTGTCCATTTCCCCTTGTCCCTGGTCTGATCACTCACTAATCTCCTTTTCCTCTCAACTTGGACCGCCCACCAAGCCCACGCACCCTAAAAACATCTGGGCCCGCTCGTGGGGTCGGGTAGATGTGGCTTCTTTAGCCTCCTCTCTCTCATCCTCCAGCCCTGACCTGTCCGGTCTGTCCTCATCAGGACAATCCCAATCCATCAACTCTTGGCTACTCTCAGCCTGCGACTCCATCGCCCCTCTAAGGCGAATCTCCTCTAAACGGACAAATGACTCCAACCACTGGTTCAACAACGAACTGAAGGCACTAAAACTCGCGGTCCGTCAGGCCGAACGAACTTGGAGACGACAGTACTGCCCCATTCTCAAAACGCAATACACCTCCCTCTTGCAGCAATATAAGAAGTCTATTTTGTCCACCAAAAAAGACTACTTCTCCTCCAAAATCTAGTCGCGGAAAACAAATCCAGAGAAATTTTCTCCATCATCAACAAACTTGCATACTCCGACAGAACCACCCTCAAACCCTCCCCCTCTCAACCCCTTTGTGACTCCCTGAATTCTTATTTTTTAGATAAAATTGCAACAATAAAAGCCAATATCCTCCCCCTCTCCCCCTCCTTCCTCATCCCTCCTTGCCCCCCCACAGAGGCTCGACTCTCTCCCTTCCTTAACACTTTAATCTTTTCTCTCCCTCCTCCCTTTAGTTAAATCCGGTTCCCCACTGGACCCTTGTCCCGCTCACATTCTCAGCCACATTTTCACTGTCTGTCCGCTACCCCCTCTCACTTTTCTTAACTGCTCCTTGTCCCAGGGCGTGGTTACCCTGGTTCTCAAATCTGCTATAATCCTCCCCATCCTAAAAAAACCTGGCTCAGACCTTTCAGTCCCCGCCAACTACCGCCCCATCTCTCTGCTCCCTTTTCTAGGGAAAGTCCTGGAGCGACACGTCACCAAAGTACTATCCACCTACGTGGATGCAAACCGAATCCTGGCGCCCCGCCAAGCCGGCTTTCGCCCGGCTCACTCCACCGAGTCGGTTGTGCTTTCAGTACTTGACAACCTTAGAGAGGGAATGGACACTAACATCCCCCAGGCCTTGGTGCTACTCGATCTTTCTGCCGCCTTCGACACGGTGGACCATTCCATCTTACTCTCCCGTGTCAGAGCGGCAGGGATAGGCGGCACCGCCTTGGTCTGGCTGTCCTCCTTTCTAAGCGATCGCACCCAGGCGGTTCGCCTAGGCGACTTCTCGGCTGAACCTCGGAAGGTGGTATGTGGGGTCCCCCAGGGCTCCTCTCTTTCCCCTCTATTGTTCAACTTGTATATAGCTCCCCTCATCTTCGCTTTTCAACAAATGGAGGTCTCCGTATATAACTATGTGGACGACCTCCAGCTCATATTTTCTCTCTCTCACTCCCCTGGTTCTAAATCTAACTTCCAATCCACAATGCTTTTCATCCGGGACTGGATGAATCACAACCACCTGAAATTAAACCCAGATAAGACAGAGCTTGTTCTGACAGGTGTTTGCTCCAGTCCCTGGTCCCCTCTCTTCTGGCCTTCTTCCCTTGGTCCCCCCCCCCCCCCCCATCTCCTTCTTCTGTCAAAACCCTCGGTATAAAAATTAATAACCAACTCACTCTGCACTCCCAGGTAGGCTCGGTGGTCTCCTCTTTTCTATCCCTCCGCACTATCCGTAAAGTTTCCCGCTTCTTCTCTTTCACGGCCCTGAAACTCATCGTACTTGCCATGGTCATCTCCCGCTTAGATTATGCCAATGCCCTTTACCATGGCATGCCAGCCTACAATGTACGACGACTTCAGTTGGTCCAGAACCAAGCGGCTCGCCTGGTCTACAACCTCTCGAAATCCCATCACGTTACCCCCCTTCTAAAATCCTTGCACTGGCTCCCTATGCGCGAACGCTCCCTTTTCAA
The DNA here is from genome assembly GCF_964263255.1 of Lissotriton vulgaris. NCBI lineage: Eukaryota > Metazoa > Chordata > Amphibia > Caudata > Salamandridae > Lissotriton > Lissotriton vulgaris. The sequence goes on from NC_141688.1 coordinate 91,582,886, forward strand.
AGTGGGCTGTCTCGCCTTCCAGGCTCAGTCAGGCACGTCCCCCGCTTTTATCTCTTCTGAGATCAAACCTTATGCCCCCTCCAGGGAACTCCGCTCCTCTTCTCATCACCTACTCAAAATGGCCGCATAGACGCCCGGCTCCTCCGCTCGCCCTTCTCTCCCACACCATCCTGGCGTTGATCCTGCATCCCGACTGTGGCTAAACACGGCCGAATGTCCGTGGAGACCGGCGGTGTTCTTCCGGCACGAAACACGCCTTGGAGGGCAGAGTTCCATCGCCTCGAACTTTCCGGCCTCTGCATTGGGTGAGCCGGGACCTAGAGTAGCGCTGCAGCCAGCGCGCGGCTGCACAACATCGGCCCCGAGCGGCAGTCTTCACCCGGTGTTCCGGACCGGGACTTTTGAACGGACGCAGCCTGAGACGGTGGATCGGGGATTAGCGCTTGCACCCCGGAGTACCCAATAAAGAACGCCGTTGCCTGCAATTGCCCGTCTGCTACATCTACCGACGCACGGCTGGGCTTTGTCCTGCTCCATGGATTGACGGCGACCAAGGCATTTTCCTGCAGCGCTGCTCGGTGGAATCACTCGTATGTGCCCAGAGTGGGTTTTGCAACACGGTGGCTGCTTCTGGTCTCTAGTGTGCCTGCCACGACTTGCTAGAGTGTTGTGGACGGAGCCCGACTTCCTGGTTGCCGGTGGGGCTTGTTCCTTTGCCTGTTTCTGGGGCCCCCTGCAATAGGCGATCTACAGTGGCCCGAGCACGGAAGATGGAACCCACGTTGCGAGATGTCCTGCAAGCCCTTACAGATTTAAACTCCGCATTGAGGTGTCGCTGGCTACCCGTTGACGATTTGCGGAAGGCGGTAATGTGTCCGATGGCAGACGGCCATACTGTTGCTCCGGAGCCCGACCTCTCCAGGCTTGCCTACGTTGGTGACACCCTGCATTGCGTGCAATTGGATAGTGGACTTGGTGGGTCTTGCAGCCAAGCTCTTGTGTCTGCTGATTTCTCCACCTCCCAGCCGGCTACCATCGCTCCTGCCTTTCACTACCCTGTCCTCGCTGCGGATAGCGAGTTATGGAGTTGCACTACCGCATTGACTTTTTTCTCCTTCCTCGCTGCTATATGGGCTCCAGTAGTGACTGTGGATTCATCGAATTTGCCTTCCTACAATGTGTGGCGCATTTCTACTTTGGCTCGGACTGGACAAGGCTGAACCTGGATTTCTAGGTATCTGTTGGATGATCTTGGTGCCGGATTGTACCATGGCTTGTTGTTGTGTCTTGGATTGACTGGGATGACTATACATTGCTGATCGCCCTCCATTACGGTGGGCTCACTTGTTTTCAGGATGGGTGAGGGAGGGCGTGTCTGGGGCTGGAGCTAGGGCCCTCCTCCCGTTTTCCTTTTTTCGGGACTCTTGGGGCGATAGGCATGCCTATGGGGGGGGGGGGGGGGGGGGGCGTGGCCTTCCGCTGCATGCAGGGTGGGGGTGGGGCATGTTTTTGTGTTTCTCTTTGTCTCTATGGCCCGCTTTTTCTTTCTTCTTTCTTGTTCTTTCCTAATACATCTTTCTTTATTATCTTTATGGTTGGAGTACGGGGTCTGGGTTCCTCGGGAGGATTATCGCTTATGTCCTTTATGTTGCTAGATCCTGTTACATTGCTCGCTTAGTGGGTGGGTTACTGTGGCTCGGTGGATTGCTCTCGTACTTATATCCTCTTGTTGTTTTCCCAATGAGGCACTCAATTGAAGGCTACTATCCTGTCGTGAGAATAGCATGGTGAACTGGTGTCGTAATATTGCCTTTGGCCTGATCCTTCAATCTTATTTTAAACTGGACTCCTCCCATATCCTGTAACACTGCTGATAATTTTGCTTGCTAATCCTGATCTGATGTGTCTGGTCTTGCCGGAGAACGCAGTGTCATTATCCTCGGCTGTGCGCTGCTTTGATGACTGGATGTACTTGTTTGCTGGCCTTTTGGCCTTTATTTGCTTTGCGCGCACTGTAATCCTGAGGTTTCCAAATAAAAATTTTCAAAAAAAAAAAACCTCTCATGAACGCCTTCCAAATTGCACTTCCTAGGAAGTGATAAAACATTTCATCAAGTACTTTCAGTACAATAGAAAACTTCAAAGAACACAGCCTGTCACGTCAGGCTACTCAGCAGGCAAAAAGGTAATTTCATAGATCCTAAATTAACCTGTAGGAAAAAAACACAAGCCTTTTTTCTTGTGAATACTGAGGGTCTTGCGACCCCGAATCAGATCATCAGAATACCATTAGAATGAATCAATAAGTATCACAGCTCAGTCCCATCAGGAACTGTAGAAGCCCACCCCTGCAAGAAATTCAGTACAGGGAAAAGAGCATCTCATACACAGCCCTAAATACAGTTAAGTAAGCATGAACCGTACAGGCGGCATAGTCTGCCACTACACATCAACACCCAATGGAAAGGAGTATTTGTTGACCAGGTGTGAACCCACAATTCAATTCACAGGCTTCAAGCAGGACACTGGCAATAAGGCAGTACGATGGAGTGTGGACAAAGTCTGTTTCCAAGCCTTCCAGTTACTCGAGGCACATTAGGGGGGCTAACGGGGCCCAGTCACAGTTTTCCCCGGGGGAGGGGCGACCTCTGGCCTCAACCGGCCTACCGCCCTCCTCCCCGGGGGTTACCTGGTGTATTTCGGCCCTCCAGGTCCCTTGCGTAGTCGCTGGCAGAGGGGAGGGGTGTTCGTCCCTCCCAGGGCCTCCCTCGGCCCGGTGCAGTTGTGGCTTCTGGGCACCGGGGCCGGGGCGAGGCCAACGTGCAGGGCTGAAAGGAGGGGGCACTCAGGCTCCACGGCCCCCTCCGCGATATTTCCCGGCCCTCTCGGGCCCACCGGCAAGGCTCCTGGGCCGGGGCCGCTCCAGCCACTGGCGTCACCCGCCTCGAGGGCTCACCAGCCTTGGCCAATGACACCGCGAGGCCCGGGGGCGGGGCGGCGGAGCTCCCCGATCAAGTGAGGGAGGACAGCTTGGCTTCGGGCCTACCGCGGCCTGACGTGCGGGATACATCGGCCCTCTCCTCACACAAGGGGGCCGCCGAGAGGGGGCAGATGAGGCTGGTGACGGTTGACACACAACGGCCGGGCAGGCGCGCCTCAGGGGTGTCGCGTGGGTGGCGCGAACGCCGCGATGGGCGCCAGGCCTCCACAGGTGCCTCAGACGGCACACACCGCCCGGGGCTGCGGCGGTGAGTGGGGAAACAACTGCGCCTTGCGGAGGCTCAATCCAGGCGCCGCAGCGCTACACGGGGCCAAATCAGTAGGCCCCGTGCCCCGCTTGGGGCGACTGCCGGCAGGATGATTTCAGAGGGGAAAAGCGCCTCAGGATTACAGCGCTTGACCCACGGGAGCAGTTAGCTCAGGCAGGCAGGAGGATGTACAGCGCTGGTCAGGGGGAAGCAGGTTATAGCGGTTCTCCCCAAGTTCAGCAGGGACCACAGAGCAGTTCAGTCGGGGGGGGGGGGGGGGGGGGGGGGGGGAGAGATGGTCCCAGATGAGGGCAGTGAGTGCGCAGGGCAGCCCAGTCCAGTACCTGGTCGATCCCCCAGGAGTCTCTGGTCACAGGAAAGCAGTTTTCTTGGCGCTTGGATGGTTCTGCGCCCTTGGATGCTGGTTACTTGAAGTTGCTGAGAGGGGGGGGGGGGGGGGGGGGGGGGGTTGAGTTGAAGGCTTGATGAGTTTTTCCTCAGTCACTGCAGATGGACCCTGGGGTTCCCTACCGCTGGGCCAGATCAGGGGGCTAGTCTAGGACACTTCACCCAGCTTAAGAGGCAGCACCTAAATCCTGTCACTCTCAGTAGTATAAGTTCCTAACTAGGCCCTCCCGCCTAAAACTCCTGCGTGGGTCCCCAGGTCAGTGATGCCCCAACTGACTAGAAAAAGGTCCCTCCCTTGCTTATATATGCCCAGGTCAGGTGACCACTCTCTAAGACGGGAAAACCTAACTCCCACCTTTCTTCTGGAAGGTTCCAGGAGCTTCCCCACTCTACCTATGGACAGGGGCTGGGTGGCTGGTATTGCAACATTGTATGGGGATCCAGCCTGCTCCTGGCAGCTAGGGTGCTACACTAAAAGACCACGCTGCAGTAGCAGGGGCCAGTGGCAGCCATGTTTGAAGTAGAGTACCTGCACCCTTACACAGATTAGCTATGAAAAGGTGCCGAAAGACCTATGGGCCAACAAAAAGAAGGTGGGAAAAATGAGGCAAGGGCAAAAAATCACAGGGAAAGACCACCCTAGGGCTGACAGGTCTAACAGTGTGGTTTTCAGGGTATTTTCGTTCTTTTTAAGAGAGAACTTTTTGTACATTTGATTTGTTAAACATGTACATGATGAGTAGATTTTTAAATCAATATAACGGAAAAAAACAATGTAGTGAAGATTAAAAATAAATAGAAAAAATAAGAAGTAATTTTGATATACATGCAAAAAATGAATAAACTATCAAATATATTTTGAATAAACAAGTGTAACTGTGTTGATCTGAAGGGATTTTTTTGAAAGTATTTGAACAATGTTGATTGAGAAAGGATGTTGAGGGCACGAGGGAATCTCTTGTATTATAGACTGACAGATGGCTCTGTAGGAAGGGATGTGCACAATTGGGCACATTCATACACATACTATGTCACTGAACAAATTCAGGAATATTGGAGCAACATTCAACGGTCATGAGTGAAGTGTTTGGGAGGAAATTAGACCGGAAGCGCCCAGGTGCCTCCTTAACATCTGTGAAACTTCCGACCTTCATAATAATGCTACGAAGTGGGTCACACTTAGCTGCATGATCGCCAAGAGAAATATTGCTCAGCTCTGGGGAGCCCTGCACCCGCCCACGTTCCTAGCTTGGGAGCGAGATCTTGACTGGTGTATGCTAAGACAGAAAACAGTATATGTGGCCAGGGGTTGCCCCTGCAAATGGTCCAAGGTTTGGGCACCCTGGAATGCATACCGGGGTGACATTTGTGCCCCCCTGTAATGATGATGATCCCCCATCCCCGTAGACTCCAATGAATATGTAACTGTATTATATGTAACCTGATTCCACTGTAACCCTTCATTGATTCTGTGACATTGTGCCTTATGTCGAGACTGTTTAATAAAATGATTTACAACAAAAAAAAGACAGTTAAATCAGGGCTCGACAAATCTGAAAAATTGTACTAGTCCTGCAGGTCTAGTTACTTGGAAAATCCCCTCGACCCAAGTGCAACCTACTTGACCTCTGTCTGTGAAATCGGAGCAAAAGTGACAAGTTAACAAGATTTAAAGGCATCTTTATTGCTTAGCCCCTTTGTGAGCAATAAAAATGCCTTTAAATCTTGTTATATTGTCACTTTTGCTCCGTTTTCCAAGACGGAGGATAAAAGTTAGTTTGTCTTCCTACTCGCCAGAAAGGGCGAGTAGGACCTAAAAATAGCTCGCCCTCATCCATTCTCCCTCGCAAATGCGAGCGGGCGAGTGGATTTGTCGAGCCCTGGTTAAATGGACGCAGTTGAACACGAAAAAAAAATCCCTAAGCGGAAGCAGACTAGTCCTAGGGCTGATCTCCAGAGCCCACAAAGTACTTAACATATACGTATATACACTTGAATGCTCAACCTAACAATGTAAAAAAAAAAACGGGCAGCAGGATGGGAATGGCAAGGCAATGTTGCGTGCTTATCTAGGATCCTGATCGATACTGTGAGCTTATGCCCCTATTCGGCTATAAATCCATTTATTCCCTATATTGGCATAACCGTTCAAGTACAATATTCAGAAAGTCATCTCTGGCCTCACACGAACAGAGCCACATTCCAGAATAGTTTTCTCTGCCACTTCCTTTGCAACCAATTAGTGCAATGACAGAGCAGAAGTCACTATCTGAGATTCCTAGATTAACACTCCGAGTTCTTCAACAAGATAAAAACTCAGCAAACCTAGTGACATCTTTAATTGACGTCTTATGTCCAGCAAACTTACGTCAAACCAGGCACCTGTCAGGTATAAATATTACCAACGTTGCCTTAAGCAATGGTCCTGTTGCTAGCTGTCTGCAGTACGCTGATGCTGCTGCTGTCCCGAAGCTGCTGATACCATTATCGCTGCTAAAGCGCGAACGATGGTGTGGTGAAACTAGGAGCTGAACAGCCGTCCCTCTGCGAAGAGCCCGGCAGATGCCAGCTGCCCGCGGACGCTGTCCCCCCTCCTCCTCCTCGACGCGCTGAAGAGAGGCGCTGCCTTTCTCCTGCAGAGAAATCCAGCTCCAGCGATTCTGGTCTACCCTTGCGGGTGACTGGGATACCGAGTTTCCCTGAAGGAGATACCGGACCTCCATCATTCTATTCAGAGGTATGGTGTTGACTAAACCCTTAGTGAGAATTCTTGAAGCAAACCTTGGCAAAACCAACAAACTGAAGCTACTTACTTACTCCCCTCCCAAGTATTAGGCTTAGGTCAGGTACACTGGGGTAGGCGTAGTTAGAAGCACCAGTTGAGTATTTTAGCCTAATGTATATATGAATGTATATATTTTTTATTACTCTTAAACCATTGTATGGCTAAGAAACCATATCAATGCTTTTACAGTATTATCTCGCAATACTTATCTTACTGTACGTACTTTTTATCATAACAAGTCTTGCAATTGTGGCAATACATTTCTCTTGTACGAGAAGAAAGACTGTTCAATAAATGTTAACCCTTTATTGACAAACGCCAGTCTCTCTATTCTCTACATATTGTGAAAGTAAACTGCACTAACCTGACCGAGTAAAATAACTGTCTATTGTTTCACACGACCCTAGAGATTGACTCTTGATCTGAGGAGCAAAGTTGTCATGTTGCACGGTTGTTGGAAAACTGAATCCCTTCTCGTCTGTGCCAGGGAAGCTGATTACTTCCTATTCAGTCAAGAAAGTTTCCAGTGACCTCTGAGCTAGTTGGTAACAAACCCAATTAAGTTTAGCATAGTCCGTAGAGGCCTGGAAGATCCGCACTTCTACGTCGATACTACTGTTTATGTTACTCCAATGCGCAGGGCCTAGTGGGAAACTAGGAACTACACTACATGGCGCCCAAACGTTTGGTAAGGCGATAAACTAATGCAAGATGTTAGAGTAACTCAGTCGTGCATATTTCACACAGACCCCTTTCTCCCGTAAATACTCCAATAGACGTCTGGAGTGGGTGAAAGGTTAAAATCCGCCCGAACTCAGTAGGAAGAGATTCCTATGTAAAGCTCTGGTTTATTCAACGTTGAAGGATACAGTGTTCCAAAATATGGTGCACCTAATCTTTGTCTCCTTCGAGACCTACTCTGCAAACCTTGCATTTATACAATGCCAGGAGAAAACGGAACCAATGGGGCCGCAGCAGATGCGACTCAACAAGGTCCCGAACACACAGACCCGGATGCAGTTATCATCCCGGCACACTTAAGAAAATCTATAACGTTAAAACTTATAGAAAACGGACTGACACCACAAGGTGGTACAGTAATTTTCGTGATAGAGGCACATGAATATCGGCAGACAGAGGTATTCTATTCATGGATAAACTTTCCAGCGGCAAACGCTAGAACAAAAGAGTTTCACTATTACAAAATAGGGGAACCTCCGGAAGAGTACGCTCCTTTCGAGGAGACTGAAATCCCACTAAAATTCCAAGAGCACCTGCTCTGGTTTAATGGCGCCCTAAAACATAATGATCACATTACCAGGCTCGGTCCACTAGGTAGACCAGGAGCAACGTGGCCGGTTCTAGCCAGCTACACACCACATCCTGACATTTCAAAAATGTCTAGAGAAGAGCTGTTAGTACAGCTAAAAACCATTAATTAAAATACATAGGCAATTAGTGCAATATGTAATGCGGACTGCAACAGTCCAACCAGCTGTTAATGTACCACAGCTGACCCCTCATCAGGGGAACACAAATAAAATTACACCACAGAACATACAGTCATGTCTTGGTAAAACACCCGTAAAACGGGAACAAATTCCTTTCTGGTTAGCACAGAAAATCACTCAAATAGAGGCAGTATTTCCTGATACTACCCCTATAGAGAAACACAGAATCTTGACCATCTGCCTTCCTATGGGAATCGCACCACACGTGGAGGACTGCGACATTTGGGTTACAGCCTTTGCTTCCAATTACACAAAAACACACGGTGTTCCGTCTATGGCGGTAATACCAGAAGTGCTAAAACAGATTCAAAATGAATACGGTCCAGAGCCAGCTTTAAATCTTAGTATGAAATTACTGAAAGATTTCAAGCAGGTCTCGGCTATATTATTAGCCAACATAAAGGGAGAAGCAGCATCTGTGGCGATCCGCCAGAAGTTGAAGGAAACAGATATAACAGAGCAGCCAGTTGAGCTTGCCAGAATCATAGAAAAATGCTATGAAGAATTAGGTAGAGACAGCTTGGGTGGGAAACCAGTAAAGCCCCAACTGCTCGAAAATCCTGAAAAATTATTTATTAAAAATAATTCAAACACTCCTAAAAAGAGCTGGGATGGAAATAAACAATCCACTCCCAAGGAAAAGAGTTTTCCAGTCCAGAGGAAGGTCCCCTCGACGGAGGGAAAGAACTCTGACTCGAGAACACCAGTCTCCCCAGAGGGAGCCCTCTGAGAAAAGATATAACCTTAGAAATAGGGATAATTTGAAAAAACCTGATAGATATCAAAGTATTGATACACGTCCCTCTGGATCTTTTTCGCAGAAATCGGAAAGAAGAGGACGGTCAGACCCAGGAGAGCACACCAAGTCCAAAGACAAGGAACCTGCTCAGAGTAAAAAATCTCAATTTTCAAAAAAGAAGGTAGCCAGTATTAGAGTAATCAACCATGCCGAGAATACTGAGGACACAGTTGAAAAACTGGGAGTGGGCATTGACAATGTTGGACAGAGCAGCAGAAATCAGTATATCGCGTAAGATCTTGATTAGTCATCTGGAGACAGTGGACATGAATGAATACATTCAGGTTGAAACTGCCGACACCAGACTTAGCGAGCCCCATAAAATATACGAAATAACATTGCGTATAGAGGGTGATAAGACTAGGAAAATAAAGGGTCTATTTTGGGATAAGCTCTCAAAAGGCTATGATATTCTGTTAGCTGAAAAAGATTGGCCCCCAGAGTTTGTCAGGGAGTGCCCTCGTGGCGAAGAAGTGATTATGCCTGCCTTCTCGAATCACATTCAGATTCACAAAAAATATACATATGCAAGGCAATGGGCAGTAGCCCAGGCACCGGCATTATATAAAAATCATGTAGGATGGGATGAGGACTCACCTCCTCACAAAATCCAGTTAAAAAGTGAACCAACTGCCCAACGGCAGTATCCCATTAAGCAAGAAGCTAAAAAACAAGTCAGGGAGATCTTAGATCAACTTGAATGCCAGGGGGTGATTGAAACATGCACCTCTCAAATGAACAATCCTTTGTTTCCTGTCTCCAAGCCAGACAATTCATATCGTCTAGTTTTGGACTACAGACACCTTAATGCATGTTGTAAAACATTTGCAGTACAAAACTCGCAGTGCAGCCCTAATGAATAACATAGTTAGGAAAAAATATAAAACGACATTAGACATATCTAATGGTTTATTTTGTCAAAACATTGCACCAGAGAGCAGATATTTGACCGCTTTCTCAGCATTTGGGTCGCAGAAAAAATTCTGTCGACTCCCACAGGGGTTCAACAGCCCAGGACTATTCTCAGCTAGGGTAACAGAGTTACTACAAATATATGATGATGAGGCATTATCTTACGTAGATGATATCTATCTCACAGACGACGACTTGGATACTCACTTGAAAAGAGTGAACACCATTATACTTGGGTTCGCAGCAGAGGGTTACAAATTCAACTTTAAAAAGTCCCGAATGGCCCATCTGACAGTACTATTTTTAGGGTACGAATTATCAAGTGAAGGAAAAAGACTAGCGGACAACTTCTTAGAGAAGAGTGCTGTACTCCAAGCTCCAAAAACGCTGAAGAATTTACAATCCATACTAGGTTTTCTGAATTTCGGCAGAACATACATCCTAAATTACGCGGAGAGGGTTAAACCTCTCTACGAACTGATTAAACCTGATTTTAAACAAATCAATTGGACTCAAAAACACACAGAAATTTTGAGATCACTGCAAACAGACATGTTAGCTAAAACTAAATTAGATACACGTGACAATACACGCGATCTTGTAATCCGAGTCATCCCAGGAAGATGCGGATTCACGTACCTAACCTCTAATGAGGGTGAAAAGGTACCAATTTCAATTAAATCCCACTTGTACACACAAGCAGAAAAAACACAGTAACACAGAAAGAACTGTGAAAGCAGTGCAAATCGCATTAGCAAATGAAAGAGAACTAGCACACGGCAAAAGGATTAATATCCTCACAGCGGAATCCGCCTTCGAGGCGCTATTCAGCCCAGTAAACCTGCCTACAGTGTCACTGGATCCAAAATGGATAGTGTGTAGATTCTCTAGGAGCGGAAGATGTGAAATACTATTTCGCCCCGCAATTCGAAGAACTGAATGATTTAGAATATGAAGAAGAATATCCTCTGCCAATCGAACTTCTGCCTCTCCCACAAAACGCCTGTATAATCTATACAGATAGATTTGTACAGCATTTCAACGTAGAGAGCAAATCTTACGATGCAGCATGTGCGATTATTAAAGGTCGTTGGCTGTGCGGTAAATTCAGACCGAAAGTAACAAAAACTGAATCATTGAGAAACTGTTCGGCTCAAAGAGCTGAAATCAGGTGTTTAAAGATGGCGCTCGAAAATGCAGAACGTGAATTCCCGACACTTATCGTGTGCGATTCTCATTTTTGCGTCAACTCTTACAATAATAAACTGCAGAGGTGGATTGAAAACTACTACAAAGATGACACAGGTGCCACAATAAAGCATAAATTGCTCTGGAAACAGGTAGCTCTTTTACACAAAGAACTACAAAAGACTCACGTGATTCACGCACAGTCTTCAACGTGATGACGTTCACGTTGCAGGGAATTCATTGGCTAATACAGCCACAGCGGAAGCAACTAAACCGGCTTCCGTAGCCACAAAAAAGCGTACAGAAAAATACATAGACGGGGAAACCATGCTGGCAGTAAAAACGACCGTAAAAGGCGACTGTGCAGCACTGCCCGTGAACTATCCACTCAATTATGCATACGTAATCGATGCAAACTCCGTTCCTTTTGCTCGAATCCCTGGAGTGGGGGACAGAGTAATTCCAAACAGGAGCAGGGGGGGCTTCCTCTTACTGGAAGCACACATGGGGTTGGGTCTGAGACACCAAACAATTAAGGATTCTCTGAAAGAATTACAATTAGAGTACTGGTGGCCAGGAATGAGCATAGATATTCAATGTTTTGCTTAAAATTGTGAAAACTGCAACAGAGATCGCAGTAATGAACAGGCCAGTGTAGTTTCAGGAACCCTGATGGACAGCATAAGGCGGTCTATCTGCGCAATCAAAGAAGAGAAGCGCGTCCCATTGTACATAGTTAAGGCTAAACACTTAAAAATGAGGTCTCCAGCGCTCGGCTGACGCTAGAACTGTTATAAGAGAGATCTGCGAGTCTTTATCGGCACATACGCAATTACCACGTTCCATTCTGACCAGGGTCCTGCTTTCAGCTCTCGAGCCTATAAGGAGGCCATGGCCAGCATGGGAATTGGGTTGCGGTATTCTTGTCCGTCGCACCCCGAAGGGAATAGTGTGGTTGAAAGAAAAAACCGAGACATAAAGCGATCTATAACAGCGAAGGTATTAGGTTCAGGCGCTGGGTGGGTCAAACATTTAATAAGTGTCCAGAATAGTCTTAATAACTTGCCAAGAAATTCTCTAAAAGGTTTCAGCCTATACGAACTATTGTTCGGAATTAGAATGAACATTCAGGACCTCGATAGTCAGATGTCAGTGGTACAAGAAAAAACAGACCTTGACATCAAAGATCGTTTGGCTGTTTTACAGGAACTGAATGAAACAAGAAAATCCTTAAGCAACATAAAGTTAAAGCAACAGCCATCTACCACTGACGAGGCACCACAAGCAACAGCCCCAGCAAGGCCTGTCTGGATTCCAAAGATTATGGATCTAGTCAGAGAAAGAATTGCGGCGAAGAAGGAATTTGGGCCTTCTTACAGAAAAGCAGTACCTGTCTTGGCAGTCACCGGAACAAGATCAGTTGTACTACCGCCCCTTGCTGGTAAAAAGGAGAACAGAGTCGTGTCTATCGACCTGGTAAAACCACAAGCATGTGGCCTATAATCAACAGTAGGCCCAGTGGACTCCCAAGAAACAGAATACCCAAACTTGCAACAATCCAAGAGGTTCAAACTGAAAGACTAATCCCATTCGATCAGCCTGCAGTGCACAGAGAAGGACTATGCAATAATGCCATGGAACTCGTGCCTCTTGAGACACAGATTGAAACGGTTCGTCAAGAAACACCCGTCTACAATAATGTGGCATCAGAAAGTGCTACCGAGAGACAGATTGAAAGAACAATCCCAACAATTGACAGAACTACCTCTAGTTATTTCATCAACTTCGACAACTTCTCTGAAGATCAAAACGACCCCGAAGTGATGCCAGAAACAAAAAAGTATTCTAAAGGAAATACAACAGGACTCCTTCAACAAATCAAAGAATTATATCTGGATTCACCGTTGATTGAGCATTGGATTATTTCAGGGGTATTCATACTCCTACTATGCCTAATTTTAGTTTTCATTTTAGGAAAGTTCATTACAATTGAATGGACACAGCAAGTCAGAACATCAACCTAGTCCTGAAACCACACAGATCATCCCACGTGAAGAAAAGAGAACTGTCAACAGTAAATGTCACAGCAATTCCAATACCTGGTGGGGTAGTATGGGAGAAAACTGACTATGAGATCTATGGTCCGGTCGAAATCCTGAAGTATCCTCATCAACTGAAGGTTTCCTTAAGTGACTTTGTAAAACCTAGTACATTCTCTGATGATTGGGACTTTAATAGTATTAATGACATGATGTCTGATTTAGTAATGTCAGCTAGATTCACAGATCATAATTTACAAGGTTCATCTAGTTATGAGCAATTATTCTGCTACACACATTATGATGATCATTACTTGCATAAATCTGCACAGCCTAGAAATGTTTTTATGTATGATCAATGGGAACATTGTGCTACACCACCTAAAAGCAGTTCTAAAACATTCTTTGAGAAATTCAAACACTTCTCAGGGTTTAACACCAGTGATGCAGAAACGTTTTATTACAAACTGTTAGATAAAACAGGAATGAAAACAATGCTGACAAATTCTAAATTGATATATTCAGAAGCATTTTATGACAAAATGATGACATTTGGTTTTGATTATTGGAAAAATAATATTGAAACGAAAACCATTTGGGGTACAAAAGATTGGCAGGTACAAGGCATTGAAGCACTATTCAGAACCTGCATGACACCAGAACAAATGATGTTTTTAAATGACACAATACAACAAACATCCTGTCTTGGCCTAGCTAAGATCAAAGACCTTAACAAACCGTCTATTCCAAAGCCAATACCTGAGAATACAACTACAGATATTGAGTTAGACGTGTCACAAATTTTACATTTTAACAGAACACATCCTGATTAGAAAAAGTGGTTAATCTGGCCTACTGACACAAACAGCTGTCAATATAGATTCCTGAATATAACACAGGGGTTAAAAATGACCAGACAAGACCCTAGATACTCCCAGAGACAACATCCAGGGATAGTAACAACATACAGTGTAGGGAAACTCTGCCTTGAATGGCTAACATCATCCACACTGGCTGAAATTAAGCAACACTTGTCTTTACTGAAAGATGGTGCTGATTGCGCGATTTCATTCTTGGACCACGCAAACAGCGTCAAAAGCTTTTCATAGCGACCAGTATCTATGCTGCGTACAACGAGGCTTGGAAAGTCACACAAATTGAAACAGCAGAAAAAATACGAGAAATTGATCGTATTAATTTGGAAAAATCACTTTCTGTAGTGGACAATGGGTTAATGACTCGGTCTTCCAGAATATATTCGTTGGACAATATTGTATCCTCTGCCTTTGATGTGAGACAGAGACTTGCTAATGTTACAACATGGCCAATCTCAATTACGTTCTATTATACAATTAGGCTGGACGCTGCAAAATCTTCGTTCAGGCTATGTGCCTTGGCGTTTAATCAACACAACGTCATTATTTTCCATTTTTAACCTTACTGATAAACAAATCAGTTTGGCATAGAAAGAAGCAGACTATACAATCCTGAGCATCGAAAAACTTGAGAGATTACCATTGACAATGTCAGAGAGTCCTGTCATTGAATGGATAATACACGGAATTATCACTATTCCGATAACAACTTTCCGATTTAAAAAGTGCCTTGAATACATACCTACTGGCCAGTATGAACAATTGGGTAAAGGATATGTAAAATCTGAATGGAAATTACCATACAAACATTCATGCTACAGTGACAGCGACAAAAATGTATTTTAGTGGTGAAAACTGTAAACATTCACTAAGCGGTATACTTTTGTGCCAGGGTATTAATTTACACGGAGCTTGTGATGGAAATTCTAACAACCTTTCATGCCACCAGCTTGTCACACCTGCAACTCAGATAGAGCCCTTCTTTATGCAACTTGCAAACGGGAGTTACATTCTTAGAACGGATCACAGATGTTGTCGCCTAGTGCCAGGAAAAAGTTATCTAGTAAGTGTAACATCCATGGTCAAATGCTGTATGCAGGCATTGTTTCCGAGCGGGCCTGTAGACACAGAGACTCCCATCTGGCCTCGTCTGAATCTCTATTCTATACGAATTGAAACTTTAAGCAAAAGGAAGTCTGTGCTTTTACAGACAACAGTGCCCATAAAGTCATCAAAAGAGACGTATGATCTTCTAGTTGCAAGGACAGCTACTGAAGTTCATGAACTTTTATCAACAAATTGCCCCGTGCATTTCGTAGAAATGCTTAGCCAACTCCTTAACATGTCTAGTGCCACAGGCATCCCAGGCATATTTAAGACTATTTTTACGGGACTGCTAACACCTTTTCAAGCAATTTTGGGAATCTTTCCTAATTTTGTGCACTCCATTTTTGGCGGCATACCCTTATTTTTGGGACTTGTAGCAGGCATTTTATTTTTGACGGTCCTGCTTCGTTATGGCAAGCCAAAGCTCAGACATAGCTCCCATGGGAATGGAAGAGAATCCTAGCAATGCGCTACCGGGACAGGATAACTAAACGTCCTTGGATTGGCCAGGCTGAGAGATCTAAACATGACCTGGTTCCTTTCATTCAGACCTATATGGCAGAACTGTATCTTACCGGTACTTCGATGTATGCTATGCGGAGATGAGTGCGTGTTGGACATCTGTCTTTCACTTCCATCAGCAGTACCAATGGACGTCGATACTTTGCTCGGTCCAATAACGGCTCACGCATTGTGTTGTCCCCAGCGGCTACCAATCCTGACGACGGCATTCCTTGAGACTCCTGTGCTACGACTAGGTGGTAACAGTGGAGCAAGTGACAAAAGCAGCATCAACCAGGTACGACCTTCTGTGAGCATTGCTGATCCCGACTATGATGACAGCAATCATTCTCACACCTGCCAAGTTACAGCACTATCAAATTTGGTTGAACTGTCACCTGATTTTGTAGACCAATTCTTTGAGAGCCTGTCTGATACAATGTTCTCACCCGAACAGAAACAATAACTTTATAGAAGCTTTCCGACACACAGCGTTCCCATGAACTCTGAATTCGGCCTTCAGTTTTGAACAACAAAAACTGCTAAAAGCGTTGGAACTCTATTTCCCTGTTCAAGCATTAATTCTTTTGAATTGAACACATTTTTAATATTGACCCTTTTTGGCACGAACAATTCTTTGCTTAAAGTAAAAACTATTCTTAGGGAACAGAAGCTTCAACTTCTATCTTCTACACACATCTAGAGACATATAAAACTTACACCGGCCTCTAGCACATTTATTGCAATGCATTTATATGTGATGATTTATCTCGCCCTTCTTCTGTTTCAGAGATATTTCATGTGTAATTTTTTTTGCATAATCGTTCATTGATTTCATATGCAATAATTTTTGAATGATGTCTATGCTTCAAAAACGTACAGTACCTAAATTTTCACGTATTACAATATACGCCTATTTCGAATGCATTTACGTATTTTGGGGTGGGCAATGTTACACATGCATCTTATTGCTCTAGTTTTAGTAATTTGATGGACATGAACCCGTGGAGTGGGTGTTGCGTGCTTATCTAAGATCCTGATCGATACTGTGAGCTTATGCCCCTATTCGGCTATAAATCCATTTATTCCCTATATTGGCATAACCGTTCAAGTACAATATTCAGAAAGTCATCTCTGGCCTCACACGAACAGAGCCACATTCCAGAATAGTTTTCTCTGCCACTTCCTTTGCAACCAATTAGTGCAATGACAGAGCAGAAGTCACTATCTGAGATTCCTAGATTAACACTCCGAGTTCAACAAGATAAAAACTCAGCAAACCTAGTGACATCTTTAATTGACGTCTTATGTCCAGCAAACTTACGTCAAACCAGGCACCTGTCAGGTATAAATATTACCAACGTTGCCTTAAGCAATGGTCCTGTTGCTAGCTGTCTGCAGTACGCTGATGCTGCTGCTGTCCCGAAGCTGCTGATACCATTATCGCTGCTAAAGCGCGAACGATGGTGTGGTGAAACTAGGAGCTAAACAGCCGTCCCTCTGCGAAGAGACCAGCAGATGCCAGCTGCCCGCGGACGCTGTCCCCCCTCCTCCTCCTCGACGCGCTGAAGAGAGGCGCTGCCTTTCTCCTGCAGAGAAATCCAGCTCCAGCGTTTCTGGTCTACCCTTGCGGGTGACTGGGATACCAAGTTTCCCTGAAGGAGATACCAGACCTCCATCATTCTATTCAGAGGTATGGTGTTGACTAAACCCTTAGTGAGAATTCTTGAAGCAAACCTTGGCAAAACCAACTTAAACTGAAGCTACTTACTTACTCCCCTCCCAAGTATTAGGCTTAGGTCAGGTACACTGGGGTAGGCGTAGTTAGAAGCACCAGTTGAGTATTTTAGCCTAATGTATATATGAATGTATATCTTTTTTATTACTTTTAAACCATTGTATGGCTAAGAAACCATATCAATGCTTTTACAGTATTATCTCGCAATACTTATCTTACTGTACGTACTTTTTATCATAACAAGTCTTGCAATTGTGGCAATACATTTCTCTTGTACGAGAAGAAAGACTGTTCAATAAATGTTAACCCTTTATTGACAAACGCCCGTCTCTCTATTCTCTACATATTGTGAAAGTAAACTGCACTAACCTGACCGAGTAAAATAACTGTCTATTGTTTCACACGGCCCTAGAGATTGACTCTTGATCTGAGGAGCAAAGTTGTCATGTTGCACGGTTGTTGGAAAACTGAATCCCTTCTTGTCTGTGCCAGGGAAGCTGATCACTTCCTATTCAGTCAAGAAAGTTTCCAGTGACCTCTGAGCTAGTTGGTAACAAACCCAATTAAGTTTAGCATAGTCCGTAGAGGCCTGGAAGATCCGCACTTCTACGTCGATACTACTGTTTATGTTATTCCAATGCGCAGGGCCTAGTGGGAAACTAGGAACTACACTACAAGCACAGAGAGGCAACGGATGTGCAGGTGGGGGGTCGAAAATTAAGGTAAAAAAGTAGAGAAGGCTGCAGTGGATGCGTAGAAATGGTACCCAGAGGTTTAGGCTGTGTGTCTGCACACATGTGATTGTTGATGGATTGAGACGGACTTCATGGGGTGGACTCAGGTAATCCTTGTACCCATTTCCCTATCTGCCCTCTTGGAGACAGATTGAGTATCTAGGAGAGGGGTACCACTATGGATGTATGCTGCTACTGCCAGCCTATTTTTGTAAGTTGTTTGACTTTTTTGTTTTCTACTAGTTTGATCAGGAAAACGCAGGTATGGTCTAGCTTTCTGTTAACCAGATACAGATTGGGGATGTCTGGTTGTGTGACACATCTGATGAGGTTACTGTACTGGGTCCTCAGCCCACAAATGTAGAGAGGTTTTCTCAAATTGTTCATTTTGATTTAAGGCTATATTGGCCTGTGATGTATTACTGTCTAGATACCAACATATGTATTGCACTGTCCTGGTATGAGCTATACCACAGTTCATAAAAAGTTTGGAAGAAATAAAAAACAAAAAAGAGAGAATGGGGCAGAGGCTCAAGTATAAAAGGTAAATAAATAAGATCAAAACAGCCATTTTCAAAGCATAGGCATTCTGGCTTTGGAAATGCTTGATTACTCGATCATAAGTAGTTTTAACCGACTCCATGTCTTACTTTACATCAACCTGATGAGCCTAAAATGAAAACGGTAATAGATTAGGAGTGCAGTTTCTTAAAGCAATCTCTTCCTTCTTTAATATTCTATTGAAGATCAGGTACCCAAAAGGCTTGTTATTTCATTAAGTAAACAATGACATGATGCAAAGCGACCCGGGTGCAACTGAAGAGACAACTGCTGTAGATGCATATCCTGAACTGGACAAAGATTCTGTATTGAGGGTCTAAAATTAACTGCTGAACCTATACGTAATATCACCTATTCTGTTTCTCTAAAATGTATGCCACAATGTACCAAAAGCCAATAAAGATAATGTTAAATAAAAAAAGAAAATGACATGTTTATAAAAGTATGCATCACTTGGCTACTGTCAGGCAAACTTGCCTCTGTGACCCTTGCAGTGGAAGTTTATGCACTATAAAAGAATTATGTAGCATAACACGTGTACTCTTTGACAAACTCATCTATTTCTTTGCATTTACAAATAAGTTGATAGACACGCATGGTTTTGAGAGGAGTTCTTACCTTGAGTACATATATTCAATTTAATTTTATATACAGGCCCATTTGAATCTTTGCAGGGACGTTAACATCATTCTGGCCTAGCAAAGGGCTGCAAAGTCACATCCTCTGATATCACTTTATGAAAAGCCATATCATGCGTCAACTCTGTGCAGTATCTATTAGTCCCCTGCTCCTTATCTGGTCTGGAACTTGTGCCAGCAAATGGATGTGTGACTGTGTATGCTGTAGGGAGTATATTCATAATCAAGTATTTGCACAAGGAGCATGAAATCACGAGTGTCTAGCAGGACAGGTCCATGAATCAAGCATGTATATGCAAACATCTTGTAACCAACTTAAATTCCTTAACCTTCTCAGCCAATCATCCTTCTGAGGCTGAAAAATGAGCACCATTGAGTTACATAAATATAACACGTCGTATTTATAGGTTCTGTGGTCCAATGGTACGTTTGTGTATTATTGCGTAGGATACTAAGGGAAGGCTGCAGCGAATCCCAAGCTGAGCACTTACTTGCAATGTTTTACACTACGAGGAAAGAATCTTATACCAGGTATCCTTTGTCAGCTCCTAAAGGACAGCTCAAACCTGGCTATGATATCAGAACACATGTCCTAAAAAATGAAGTTGGAGGGATAACCAAGTTAGGCAGTATGTGCAAGACAACCCTGTACGTGACCTGTGGCATCATGCCTCATGAGCTCACAGGAAGGGACGGAACAAGTAGTGACATTAGATCTTAAGGTCTCACACATGTTTAGTAGGTCTAGCATGAGTACATTTGAGAGCAATATGAGATTTAATAAATGAAAGCCGATCAATACTTGACCTTGTGACTGGAGTACCATGTCTGAAGGAATTAGCCCAAATGTGAATTAAGTTTGGCGTCTGAATAACTATAGTAGACCAGCCAATAGGTTCTACAAGCCAGGCATACTAAAATTTGCCCCAAGAACTAAACACAGATTATACATTGCATTAACATATTAGAAATCACAATAATGAATAATAAAACTATAAAATGTATCCCAAACATATCACCATTATAAACACTGACCATTTTAAAGCACTTTGACGATTATCAAAAAAATGCATGTTTCAAACCGCATTAGGTATTTTGAATGTCCAATGATATTCCCTATGAAAGGTACTTATAACCAGATTTTCTATACATATTAATTCAGACGTTATAGACCATGATAGGTTGCCATATGATGTTTAACCATAAGAAGTTACATCAATGAATCCCTAACAGGTGGGTAACAAAAATCATGCATCTGCTATCTTATTGAGATAAATGCAAAAAAAACAATTGATGGACAGAATGCAGAACAATGTCATATATTCACCCCAGTACAGAGATCAGGGCCTAAATCCATCGGTTTTTTGCTCACCATGCCATTTAAGTTTGGACCCAGCCATAAGCAAATTAGTACTGACTAGGGGTGAATGTATGATTTATTCAGCATTCCGTCCATCATTTGTTTGCATAGCATCTTATTATGATGGGCAGTGGAATCTACCCTTCTAGACGGAGTTTCATCCGCTCGGCGATGAGCAGTCAGCAATCGTAACATTTGCCAATGGTTTCCAAAGGATCAGAGGATGGCCCATGAAATCTATGAACATTAGTTAGAAATATGTGAGAAATCAATTAATTAGAACCACAAAGTTAAATTAGGAACATCTAAATTATGAGTAAGCCAGACAGTTTTAAGTTTCTACTGATTTTTATATAGAAATACAGAGAGAAAACGTGTTTTCGGTCTAAATTTATTCTTAAATGCAGAATACAGAAAATTGTGCTTCTTGTGAATGACTCTCCATGCTGTTCTTCATGAATTCCAGTTGAACACCTGAACACTGACAGCATGGGGAGGTAAAAAGAATGGGCTGAGATGTCCTTAAATAGAGACATAGTTTAAACCCTTTACCGCGACTGCAATTCCGCCACCGCGCGGCGGTTTTGGAGAGTGGGCTTGCCGCGTCGGCAAACAGATGTGCGCAGCACTAGCCAGGTAGTGCTCGGAACGGCCGTTGGCTGACAGAAGCAACGAACGTGTTAACATATATTTGTATATAAAGCTAATATTTACATGTGGGTGTAGCGTTTTGTTATTTTTGGATGCCTAATTTGGTAAATGTGGAAATATTCAATTTTACGACTTCATTTGCTCTCAAAACACAAAATAAATATGGATAAATACAGACAAAAATGTTTTTCTAAAAATACCATAAAACTGGTAGCCCTAATTATGAGGTAGGTACATTTACCCGAGTGAGACCCTTGTAACTGCAGCAAACAGTGCTGGAACTTGTCAGACAGATCAGTGGCCAGGGCATGCGACAAGACATGAACAACATCTTTGCCATGTTTAAAAACCATCCAGCATGCTTTCAAAGATTGTGAAGTGGATTATAAAGGCAAGACATATAAAAGCCACACATGATTTAGACATAAGACGACTCACACTTTTGTAAGTAATACGTAACACAATATAGCCTTTTGCCACTGTAAAAAACGTACTTAACCAAAAGATAGAACAAACTAACTCCACTGGCCACCCATTATACCATAATTATTATTCTTTGTGCAGCACACTTCCATGCGGATGGGATTTCTTTAGATGCTGGTGTCCTTTAGAGGTGAGCACGCCCTCCTATCTGTAGTATGTTCATAGCCATACACCCCAATTAATGTGTCTGTTGTGGGTACTTGCATTAATTTTCGGGGATTAGGGCTCACATTTCACCAACAGAGCTTGAGTCAGAGCAAGACAGAAAGTGACGGAAAAAGAAAGGAGAAACAGATAGGAAAACAATGGTGAAGGCACAAAAGTGGGTGAAAAAAAATTACAGGAATAAGATAAAGTCAAAACAAGTGCAAGGTAGTGAAAGTCAAGCATTGGCAAAGCCAATAGGCCTCAGCAATGCCCAAGCTATCAGAATTGTCAATGTGAATGTCTTTTAGATCATTTCCTGTTGCAGCCTTGTGGGGTTGCGAGGCAAGCTTCGATGTGGCAGACAGATGACAAAAGTGTAAGCAGCTGTTCTTTCTCATTAGCACACACACAACGTATTTGATTGCACTACGTGATGCACTGGGTCAGACAGTATACTTTACTATGTGCACGACAGTACATTCGGCAGCGCTGTAGCACTCTCTCCCATGAACAAGCTTCTCAAAATCTGGTTATTCACTGTATTACGTCACAATAGAAAACAAAGCTAGTATTTCACTGCCGACGTAACATTCAACTGCCAAGCTTCATATACCAAAAAGGCAAGAACAGCAAAACAAAAGGCATTTCTTATAGTTTAATGACAAATAAATAAACAGATAACACCTCCAGGAAACTGTGGACACTGTGCCAAATAAAAATACCTTTAACTCACAAGCAAAGTTCTACTTCATCTGCAAGTTTAAAAATATGGCAGAGCAACACAACCATACAGCTCCTAAATACTTAACGCTGGTTAATCATAGTGTAGGTCTATGGGAACAATATATAACTTAAGAATATGTAAGTGACTGAACAGTAAAAAGTAGTTCTACAGATGGCCATACGATGAAGACAAAGAGCAGCAAGAGAAAACTGCACACCACTTACCAAAAGTTGAACAAAAGGAAAAAAGTCAAAGCTATAAAAAGAAAGTGCACAGATGACCAATTTTTGATTGTTTTAATGAGAAAGAGGTCAATATAGCAAAGCAAAGAAACAAAAAAACAACAAGCTGAGACATTAACATAAAAAAATCCACTCAATTTTAAGTAAAAAAAAGAAAAGTGAAGAGGGGCCTGTCAACAGAAACGGAGCGAGTGAAAACACGAGCAGTCATGTGAAGTGCTCACAGACAAAGAAAGAAGTAGTTACTAAAACAGTTCCTAAGATGCAGTGGATGGATAGTAGCAATTGGTCTGTGCTCTCAGGGAGGGCTAAACACAAACAGGCACAACAAATGCATTCCAGGGACAAATGGGGAGAAAGAATAAGAGAGCGACGATGGTGCCAGCAAATGGGAAGCCTATGGGCGGGCTGAAGCCCACATATTAATTACAACTGTCTCTTCGAAACAGCGCATGCGATGTCTAGCCGAGACCAAAAAAAGGTATTGGCAATTTTGGCATTCAGCAAATTGGACTGACCATAAGAAAACATTTAGGATCTGTACTTAGGTTATTAGAACATAAAAACAAATATACAACCCAAATGTTTCTTAGGGTCCCACACTGCCCAAAAGGTTATCACCACCACATTTAGCAGCAGATATCACTCATGTTCTTATACTTTAATAACTAGATCTAATTTATTCTCACATTCACCAGCGCAACCGTAAGGATCGCTCGCCCTGGAATCAGTACCACCAAAATACCCACACAAAGAATGGACAATAACTTTCATAGTAAGCGCTATCAGCTTCACATCAAAGTAATTTTAGGCTGTCAAATGTCTAAGGGTGAAAAGGAAACGGTGATGGAGTTAACTCACAAGAAAAGAAAACATACAATACCAGTCCCAACTAGAAATTTCCAGAAAACAATGTGACTTTGCTAGGACATTTTGCTAGTCTAAAGAGAAAAACTACCCAAGTATGTAAAAGTAGGAACAGTGAAGATGCAACAATCTACGGTCAGTAAACAGAATCTACATTAGGATATGCTTGCTAATAAGAACTTGGTACATTCTAGACATGTTACACTGCCAACATGGTGCACTGGAGAATGCTTATTTGTTTACAGTAAAACTGACCTTTAAGTTTGTCTATTCACTCCAACCTCATCCTGAAGGACCTAGTCCTATACATGCACACATGATTTTTAATCTCATTCATAGGTACACTCAAAAACATATAAACCTATCAGACCTGAGAGCATTGCAACAGTAAAGCTACCCTGTGATACTGTGTTATGATTAAGGCTCCCACTTTTCTGCACTTTGCCAGGGCCGGTTTTGGTTCCCAGTCCGGCCCTGCCAGCCACACATAGGCAGGGTGACAACTTGGCACGGCCATATCCGAGGGTCTTGAATTTACAAAGCTATAAAAACAAGCATTTACAATGCAATAGGTCTCGCAGCAATAAAGTTTGAGTTATTGGCATTGTGTATGACAATGCGCTGCATAACATTATTAGCAAACTTTGAATTGGTGAGCAGTGAGAGTGTGTGCAAGAGTATGCTGTTCGTGAAAGCAGTGTGGTCGAGAGTGCAGGAATTTGGATGACCTGAGCAATGTGGATGATGCATATCATGCACGGGGCTGACGCAGTTATTATTCACACAGCTCTGATGATGCACCTCACGCACGGGGCGGACGCCTCCTGAAAGTGCCTGTATTTCTGAGCCTCCCTTGAAACTCGAAAGAGAGGCAAATAAGTGATGCACCTCACGCACAGGCTCACAGCTGTTATTATTCACACAGCTCTGATGATGCACTTCTGGGGCCTACAACAAGACTATTTTACCGAAAGTGTTACTTATGTATTCCTTTATGCTTATCTCTCTACCCTGGTTGTATTACACTCAAGATCTGTTATTAGGCCCTTTGCATTTTTGCTAATAAATGATATTAACTATTGAGCTTGCCAGGAAATACTTCATGGGTGGGTATTGCCCCCTGCTCCTATGGCATACCTGTTTTTGTTTATATCGGTTTTATTGTTTTTCAAATAATAAACAAACAGTCATGTTACAAAAAGTGTTAACATTGTTTGTATACTATATTTTGCTGGATGATCGCTATATATGCAAAGTTACGAACAACGCCATGATATAATCATGAACAGTGTAACACTGGTATGTATGAAAAGTTCCCATTAGTGATCGCTGGCAAATGTTCCAGGATTCACAAATTTGTAATTACAGATCTAAACTGCGTTTGCTTCAAACAAAGGTAATATAACAAAAACTGTATATAAGGCTGCCTAAAACGCATTTGTCACGTCGACAGATCTCATCTCTCCAATGCTACGTGCATTATATACATTCATCTAAGTGAGTGCAGGTAGCCATTTAGGAATCTCCCTCTCAGTTTTAAGATGGGGTGTCCTATTAATGTTCGCTCCGTGAAAAATACGAACGTGGGGGGGTCATCCGTTTAATCAAAACCCATTAATACAGCGTTGCTTTAATTTTACAAATATTAGAGCAGCTCTAATTGCAAATGCTCTTTGTCAAGGAAAAGGTTTGTCGTATATTTACCATAAACAATAAAAGCTACGAACGCATGGCATCAGGGAAGCATAATTTGTTTAGATCCACTCTTTTCACACATGCAACAGCTTTAAGATGTCGCCAGTTAAACAAAATAAAAATAGGTGATGACAGCCTGTTAAGTTTAGCGGCAGCAGTACCTCATTTTGCAGCAAATGTGTAACTGCAACATTAAAAACAAGAAACAAACAACAAGCAAACTCACCGCCGCAGCCCGGCTTCAACAGGAAGCCAGGCAACCTTTGTTGGGACGGGGGCGGGGCCGGACAAATACAGGAAGCAGACGGGAGCCTACCCCGCCGCGCTCCTGTGCCCGCCGGAGGATTTGCGTCTCAGCTAGCGGGGCTCCCGTGCTTGTGGAGAGCCCCGCGGCCCCCGCCTGTTGCCCAGAATGACCCGCTGTCTGCCAAGGGACAAACGAGAAGAACCTGGTGAGTGGGGTGTGAGGGGGATGTGTGCGCGCGTGTGTCTGTGTGCGACGGAGGGGGTGGGAGGGGTTCTCTGTATGTATGTATGTATGTATGTGTGCGTGCATGGGCGCTCGTGTGTGTGTGTGTGTCTCTGTGTATGCGCATGTGTGTGTCGTGTTGGAGCTTTCCAGGAGAGGAGACAGGAGCTGGCCACAGCAAGCACGTTCGCGTGCGCTTGGCCCGCTCAATTCCGAGCGCACTGCCAGCTCCTGTCCCCTCTCCTGGAAAGAAGAATCCCCAACAATAGGTCTCTGGCGAGACCGTGCTTCAACGCCACGAGACCTAAAAACTAGTGTTCTGTTCGGGGGAACCAGTTCTTCAACATTTAGAGATTGGAACTGGCAAATAAAGCATATAATTTCAAATGTTTGGAAATAATTTTTTCTTATGATGTGACAGATTTAGATACTTCTGCACAAAACTGAAATATCTGGGTAATGGAGGAGCAAGCAGGATTATGAGACAGGAAAATGCACTGTTGCAGCATTAGCGAGGGAAGACATGATCATGGGATTTCTACAAGTTGGCAAAGATGTGCAGCCATCTGTGGTACTGACGAAACATGAAAAGGATCGACTAAAGTTGACAAGTGTAACACATCCATCGGTCTATGCACTTTCTCAAACACACAATACGTGGAAGCTAAACTGGTGTTAAGCTATAGGTGGTACACAGATACCTTGTCTGTTTTAATCTACTATAATGTTTCATGCCTAAGAAGAACCTAGCCATATATTGAATGCACATGCCTTCCATATGGCTTCTGCTTGCAGCCCACGCTCCAACCACATGCACCAAGAACTAAGGACAAAGCATTAACCTGTGATGTGAAACAGGAGAAATAAAGTGATGTCCATCTAGTGGCAGAATTACACAAGATGAAAGCAGATCAATCCAGGATTCCCTACTAGATCAAATTGTGTGATCCTAGGTAATTGTTTGTATTTACTTTAACAGACCATAATGTCGCTTAATATACAATAAGAATCTAGGCCAGGTATAGGATGCTCACTAATAAAGGACTTGCCTCTTTGATCATTAATAGCATTGTTGTTAGGGACATGAATGTTTCTAAGTTCCCACTAAATTTAAGCTATTCATTTAAGTAAAGGCCTGTCAATGCAGTAGTATAATCTGAAATAATACAGTGAAAAATGTCTGCACTTCAACGAAATACACTTTTTTTATTGTGAAGCTACTTTGCGTATATTCTCTTGCGTGTTTACTTCAAGTTTACATGGCTCAGCTCAAACACAGTCTCTCCCAGTCAATCTGTTTGCTCGTCTACTTCTAAAGAAACTAGCATAGGAAAGCAATGTTGGGGGATTGCAATGGTGCCTTTGGGCCCACCCTATGAAATCGTAAGCATTTCCTAGGTATTGCTCTGCAAGCCAAGCAGATGCTGCATTACAGGGGCAGCATTCTGTCCAAAGATAACAGTATTTTTTTGCAGTGGTATGGGGTGAATTCTAGTTGGGATAACAGTACTTACCAAGAGCTGCAATGAAGGCCTCCAATCTTTGTCTGATTTCTTTCTTTCTGTCCATGTGCAGCATGTGGTCCAGAACCAATGAAAGGCAAAATGCAGAGTGGCTAAGGTAGGTGTAGGGGCTCAGGAACAAGACGGCCAACACAAAAAGCCCACCATTCTGGCTGCTCACCTTTTTAAATTATGTGCAACAAATGTTGACCTTCCGGCTTCCTGGTGTGCTGCATTCTAGAAGACCTGCAGGGTACACATTTTTAGGTCTTGCGTGGCGTACATGCGCAGTCGAGCTTGCAAGATTTTATGTTTTAGAGTGTACTTCACTAGCGAGGGTTAAAACCTGCCCCTCTTCTCCATTGGCTGGCCTCCTAAACGGTGGCCAGCCATTGGAGAAGAGGTCCTAGTGACGTTCTTTCACTTTTAGCCCTGTCCTTTTCAGACTGGGTTACTTGACTTACTGTTGGCGTAAAAGGTTTCTTATCTTCTTTATGGGGCCATCTGTTTCGCCCCATAAAGAAGATAAGGAATCTTTTACTGCGGCAGTAAGTCATGCCGAGCCCATCTGAAAAGGACGGGGCTAAAAGAGAAATTTATTTTATTTTAGTGTAATCGCGGCACCTGCGCTTCACTTTTAAAATGTTAGAAGTAAATTGCGGGTGCTGCGATTATACTAAAATGAAAGAAACGCACAGTTGAAACCCAGCCGCTTGTCAAAGAAAAAGCATCACTCTTCCACACCTGCAATACCGCCAGCACCCGGGATAATTTACTTGATGTATATTATAAAGAACTGTAACGTATTCAGCGAACTTATGTTTAAAGCACATGAACGGTCAAGAATGCACCGGCCATCCATTGTTAAAGGGCCAAAGCTGTCCGGTGTATACAAAGCCATAACATAGACCCACGCTACCCGCGATTCTCCAATCCCTGCTCTCCTTACAATCTTCTCCGTCTTTTTCAACCAACTGTTGTCTTGTTTCTATGGCTTGTAAAGACTTTCGTATAGCTCTTGTCACATGGGCAAATAGCTGGACGTCCCATTGGCTTGCGTAATATAGCTAGTGCTCATGTCACGTGACCATGCCCGCCACCCTTGAACAGTTTTTACTGCTACATTTGTTCCATTTTACCTTTATTGTTGTGGACAGAACTTTACTGCATAAAAAAGGTTCATAGTGTCAATTTTGCTTTTAAATTGGTGTATAGAAGCACGAGTAAAACATGCACGCGGACAAGAACACACACAGACACAACCCCAGGAAGATAGAGATACACACACACAGACGCAAAGATACACAAATGAAGACACAAATATTCACACAGGCGTGCACACTGAGACGTGCACGCGCAGGCTCACATGTACAGGTGTCTTCGAACAACAGAGAGGCACGGAGGCATGAACACAGATACTGGCACGCCCCAGGCACGAACGGGCACACGTGTGGATGGACTGTTGCAGCTGCACACACATGCACAACCAGATGCAGTTACACGCACGTATGGGCACTGGCACGCGTGGAGAGACAGGTACAACCACACGCGCTGCCACAGAGAACGAGACTGCGCAGCGCGATGTGTGCCCCTGGGCGCATAGAGACTGCCAGGTGGGGTTGGCAAGATGCTCTGCGCTGCAAAATCCAACACTGTCCATATAACTCGTAATTAGGCACACACAAATTTTAACACACACAACCACATAATCTGTCTTTCTATCTTTTACACACACAATCCCTCTCACAGTGTGTCTCTCCCCCTCTCTCTCATACACACACACAAACACACAAACACACAAACACAGTAAGGACGTGACAATCAGATTCACACCTGCAGTAGACAGTCATTGGGGGGGGGGGTCGCCCGTGAAGACACAACCGAGGATAATACAAGCACACACACACTGTCAGCTGTTATTAAGAGGATCCGTCACGGGGGGTGGGGGAGGTATAATTCAGGGTTATTCACACATTCAAGGAAAGGTGAGAGGTGTCCACCCTGCTGGACAACCTCGTAAACCTCGGATTTAAGCAGCTGGTGACCACCCCCACCTACTACGCCGGACACACACTCGACCAAGTCTTCTCATCCAGCAAGGACATCACCTTCAACCACGCCACCGGACTCCACTGGACGGACCACAGCTGCGTCCACTTCAGCTTCAGAAGGACCACGATCCACCACCACCAACAACAGGTTGCACGCAGAAGCTGGAACAAGATCTCAGCTGACCAGCTCGCGACTTCCCTGAGAACCCACCAACCAGCGCAACGAACCCCACCTGAGAACCCACCAACCAGCGCAACGAACCCCAGCCAAGCGGCCACCAACCTCACGAAGTGGATCAGCGACTGTGCAGACGACCTCGCCCCCCTGAGGACCCCGCCCAGCAGACCAGGCAGCAAGAAAGCCCCATGGTTCACCGACGAACTGAAGAGCTCCAAGAAGAACTGCCGAGCCCGCAAGAGAACCTGGCGCAGAGACCCTACACCGGACAACATGACTGCCCTCAAGCTCGCCACCCGAAAACACCACCAACTGATCCACGCCACCAAGAAAACTGCATTCAAGGAACGACTGGACAACAACGCACACAACAGCAAGGAACTCTTCAACATCGTGAAAGAGCTCTCCAACCCCAACGCCGGAAACAACGACATCACCCCTTCGCAAGACCTCTGCAACTCCCTCGCCTCCTACTTCCACAACAAGATCGCGGACATACACAACAGCTTCAGCACTCAGACGCACGCCACGACTGAACCACCGCCCCCCACCACCACCCTCCGCGCCTGGACCCCGATCAGCACCGAAGACACCGTCCGCACGATGAACTCCATCCACTCCGGATCTCTGACCAACCCCTGCCCTCACCACGTCTTCAACAAGGCCGACGCTGTCATCGCACCCCACCTGCGGGACATCATCAACACCTCCTTCGACACCGCTACCTTCCCGGAGAGCTGGAAGCACGCCGAACTCGGCGCTCTACTAAAGAAGCCATCAGCCGACCCCCACCGACCTCAAGAACTACCGCCCCATCTCGCTGCTCCCGTTCCCTGCAAAAGTCATCAAGAAGACCGTCAACAAGCAGCTGGCCGCCTTCCTCGAGACAAAAGGATCCCTCGACCTCTCGCAGTCTGGCTTCCGGGCCAACCACAGCACCGAGACCGCCCTGATCGCAGCCACCGATGACATCCGAGCCCTGCTTGACAACGGAGAAACAGCGGCCTTCATCCTCCTAGACCTCTCCGCGGCCTTCGACACTGTCTGCCACTGTACCCTAGTGCAGAGCCTCAGCAACGTCGGACTACAGGAGAAGGCACTGGAATGGATCACCTCGTTCCTCGCCGGAAGGACACAGAGTCCGCCTCCCCCCGTTCAGATCAGAAGCCACCGAAGTCATCTGCGGCGTTCCTCAAGGCTCCTCGCTCAGTCCAACCCTCTTCAACATCTACATGAGCCCCCTCGCAGACATCGCACGCAAGCACAACCTCATCTCCTACGCCGACGACACCCAGCTGATCCTCTCCCTCACCAACGACCCCGCCACCGCCAGAGCCAACCTTCACGAAGGGATGAAAGAGGTAGCCGAATGGATGAAGAACAGCCGCCTGAAACTGAACTCGGACAAGATGGAAGTCCTCATCCTGGGACCCTCACCCTCCGCCTGGGACGACTCCTGGTGGCCCCCCGCCCTGGCAGCGCACCCAAACCAACAGACCACGCACGCAACCTGGGCTTCATCTTGGACTCCTCCCTCTCCATGACCAGACAAGTCAACGCCGTCTCCTCGTCGTGCTTCAACATCCTGCGCATGCTACGCAAGATCTTCCGATGGATCCCCAACGAGACCAGGAAGACGGTCACCCAGGCCCTCGTCACCAGCCGTCTGGACTACGGCAAGTCCCTCTACGCCGGAACCACCGCCAAACTCCAGAAGAGACTCCAGCGGATCCAGAACGCCTCAGCACGTCTCGTCCTGGACATCCCCCGTCGCAGCCACATCTCCGGACACCTGAGAGATCTGCACTGGCTCCCGGTCAACAAGAGAATCACCTTCTGTCTCCTCACCCACGCACACAAAGCCCTACACAACCAAGGCCCAGGATACCTCAACAGCCGCCTCAACTTCTACGCTCCCAAACGCCAGCTTCGTTCGACCGGCCACGCCCTCGCCGCCGTCCCCCACATTCGAAGAGCCACCACAGGGGGACGGTCCTTCTCCTACCTCGCCGCCAAGACATGGAACTCCCTCCCGACCCACCTCCGCCTGACCCAGGAGCACCTCACCTTCAGGAAGCAACTCAAGACCTGGCTGTTCGAGCAGTAGCGGACCCCCCTCCCCTAGCGCCTTGAGACCCTCTGGGTGAGTAGTGCGCTATACAAATGCTTTGATTGATTGAGGAACGGGGAGGGGGGGGGCAGACTGCAGGCACGAGCAGAAATGTACACAAATGCGTGTCTGCACGCCTATGATTGCATATGGAATATACGTTTGTGTGTATATGTGTATAATATCCAATTTTAAAACAAAGTTAAACTATCTCTGTAGAACCACATACAAATGTTAATGTATACATATCTAAAGAAGCATAGATTATGCAGCCCCATATCACAGAAATAAACGCCCTTTTCATTGCCGTTCCTGCCCGGATCTCACTGCCCTCAAGAACAGGTTCAAGCCTTGGCTGTTTAGAATGTCTATCCTTCACAGGAGCAGCACCCAGTTGCCCCACCCAGGGTGAGCTGTGCTATACCAACTGTCCGAAATAAATCAATAAAGATGCATGTGCGTTCGTGAATATACTATTTGTATATATTAATTTTAAATACATGTGGGAATATATATATATATATATATATTCATTTCAGCATTAAGCATAGACATTCATGTGTGTGTGTGGAGCTGTGTGTGTGTGGAGCTGTGTGTGTGTGGAGCTGTGTGTGTGTGGAGCTGTGTGTGTGTGTGGAGCTGTGTGTGTGTGGAGCTGTGTGTGTGTGTGTGTGGAGCTGTGTGTGTGTGTGTGTGGAGCTGTGTGTGTGTGTGTGTGGAGCTGTGTGTGTGTGTGTGTGTGTGGAGCTGTGTGTGTGTGTGTGGAGCGGTGTGTGTGTGGAGCTGTGTGTGTGTGTGTGGAGGTGTGTGTGTGTGTGTGGAGGTGTGTGTGTGTGTGTGGAGGTGTGTGTGTGTGTGTGGAGGTGTGTGTGTGTGTGTGGAGGTGTGTGTGTGTGTGTGGAGGTGTGTGTGTGGAGGTGTGTGTGTGGAGGTGTGTGTGTGTGGAGGTGTGTGTGTGGAGGTGTGTGTGTGTGGAGGTGTGTGTGTGTGGAGGTGTGTGTGTGTGGAGGTGTGTGTGTGTGGAGGTGTGTGTGTGGAGGTGTGTGTGTGGAGGTGTGTGTGTGTGGAGGTGTGTGTGTGTGTGGAGCTGTGTGTGTGTGGAGCTGTGTGTGTGTGGAGCTGTGTGTGTGTGGAGCTGTGTGTGTGTGGAGCTGTGTGTGTGTGGAGCTGTGTGTGTGTGGAGCTGTGTGTGTGTGGAGCTGTGTGTGTGTGGAGCTGTGTGTGTGTGGAGCTGTGTGTGTGTGGAGCTGTGTGTGTGTGGAGCTGTGTGTGGAGCTGTGTGTGTGTGTGTGTGGAGCTGTGTGTGGAGCTGTGTGTGTGTGTGTGTGGAGCTGTGTGTGGAGCTGTGTGTGTGTGTGTGTGGAGGTGTGTGTGTGTGTGTGTGTGTGTGTCGGGCTGTGTGTGTGCGTGCGTGTGTGTCGGGCTGTGTGCGTGCGTGCGCGTGTGGCGGGCTGTGTGCGCGCGCGCGCGTGTGGCGGGCTGTGTGCGCGCGCGCGCGTGTGGCGGGCTGTGTGCGCGCGCGCGCGTGTGGCGGGCTGTGTGCGCGCGCGCGCGTGTGGCGGGCTGTGTGCGCGCGCGCGCGTGTGGCGGGCTGTGTGCGCGCGCGCGCGTGTGGCGGGCTGTGTGCGCGCGCGCGCGGGGGGCGGGCTGTGTGCGCGCGGGGGGCGGGCTGTGTGCGCGCGGGGGGCGGGCTGTGTGCGCGCGGGGGGCGGGCTGTGCGCGCGCGGGGGGCGGGCTGTGCGCGGGGGCGGGCTGTGCGCGGGGGCGGGCTGTGCGCGGGGGCGGGCTGTGCGCGGGGGCGGGCTGTGCGCGGGGGCGGGCTGTGCGCGGGGGCGGGCTGTGCGCGGGGGCGGGCTGTGCGCGGGGGCGGGCTGTGCGCGGGGGCGGGCTGTGCGCGGGGGCGGGCTGTGCGCGGGGGCGGGCTGTGCGCGGGGGCGGGCTGTGCGCGGGGGCGGGCTGTGCGCGGGGGCGGGCTGTGCGCGGGGGCGGGCTGTGCGCGGGGGCGGGCTGTGCGCGGGGGCGGGCTGTGCGCGGGGGCGGGCTGTGCGCGGGGGCGGGCTGCGCGCGGGGGCGGGCTGCGCGCGCGCGGGGGGCTGCGCGCGCGCGGGGGGCTGTGCGCGCGCGGGGGGCTGTGCGCGCGCGGGGGGC
Source organism: Lissotriton vulgaris (assembly GCF_964263255.1). Lineage (NCBI taxonomy): Eukaryota > Metazoa > Chordata > Amphibia > Caudata > Salamandridae > Lissotriton > Lissotriton vulgaris. Next base: position 91,616,557 of record NC_141688.1, read on the forward strand.
TGTGCGCGCGCGGGGGGCTGTGCGCGCGCGGGGGGCTGTGCGCGCGCGGGGGGCTGTGCGCGCGCGGGGGGCTGTGCGCGCGCGGGGGGCTGTGCGCGCGGGGGGCTGTGCGCGCGGGGGGCTGTGCGCGCGCGGGGGGCTGTGCGCGCGCGGGGGGCTGTGCGCGGGGGGCTGGCTGTGCGCGGGGGGCTGGCTGTGCGCGGGGGGCTGGCTGTGCGCGGGGGGCTGGCTGTGCGCGGGGGGCTGGCTGTGCGCGGGGGGCTGGCTGTGCGCGGGGGGCTGGCTGTGCGCGGGGGGCTGGCTGTGTGCACGCGGGGGGCTGGCTGTGTGCACGCGGGGGGCTGGCTGTGTGCACGCGGGGGGCTGGCTGTGTGCACGCGGGGGGCTGGCTGTGTGCACGCGGGGGGCTGGCTGTGTGCACGCGGGGGGCTGGCTGTGTGCACGCGGGGGGCTGGCTGTGTGCACGCGGGGGGCTGGCTGTGTGCACGCGGGGGGCTGGCTGTGTGCGCGCGGGGGGCTGGCTGTGTGCGCGCGGGGGGCTGGCTGTGTGTGCGCGGGGGGCTGGCTGTGTGTGCGCGGGGGGCTGGCTGTGTGTGCGCGGGGGGCTGGCTGTGTGTGCGTGGGGCTGGCTGTGTGTGTGCTTGTGCGTGTAGGTGTAGGTGTGCAAATGCAATAGGTCTCGCATTTGCAAGAGATTGGCATTGTAAATGACAATGCCATTTATTTATCGGTTTTCAAAACCAACACATACATAAAAATATTGTCATTTACAATGCCAATAGCTCTAACTTTTGCAAAGGCGAGACCGTTGCATTGTAAATGCTTGTTTTAGGTAGGATGCAAATAGCCAAGAGGCCCAAAAGCGAGCCACTCACTGAGAACAGAGGCTAAAACAGAGATCATACACCAAATGTCCTGAACTTGTGATAGCGGAAGGCCCAAAACTGCTTTGTATCCCGGATGATTCTGACAAAAGGAAACAACTGCAAAGGAGGCGGTGAGACTTCAACATGTTAATAGAGCTTCAACTCTGTTAGGAGGTTTGTTGCCGTCTGGAGGTGGTCCACAACTGACCGCTGTCAACAGTCAGTCGTACAGATAAGGTAAACTGGTATCCATCCCCATCCTATGAAGGTGTGGTGCATCATCACTTTCATGAACACCTGAGAGGCACTGTTGAGACCAAAAGTATGTTGAAAGTGTACCTGGCCTTTTTAGAACTGCAAGTAGAGTCTGTGGGAATGCTGGATAGGTACATGAAAGTAAGTGTCTTGCAGATCCAAAGCCACCATCCAGTCTCCTTGATCCAGGGCAGACAGAACCTGGACCAACAGAAGTATTTTGAATTAGTCCTTCCACAAGTAAGAGTTCAGAGGGTCTTTCACAAGTAAGAGTTCAGAGATCGAAAAGGCATGGCGACCTCTGTCCTTCGTTTGGGATGGAGCTTCATCCAGCCCCATAAAGCCGTATGCACCGCATCATGCCGCCCCTGGCGTGCATGTTTATTCGAAGGTTATGTAACCATTTCTCAGTAGTAATCCAAATGTATCATCTTGTTTGTCAATTATTTTAAATCTTTTTCATCTTACTTATTTTTCAAATCCACAAAACCGATTTAAATGCCCGTTTTCAATTTTCTGCTATTCCAACTGTGCCGCTCCTGGCCTCTTGTAAGAATATGAGTAATGCAGTGTTCATCACAGGCAGTTTTTATTTGATCATAAAAACCCAATGCATTTCGGGCCTTTTAGGGCCCTTCTTCGGGGGTCACTACAATTAAAAAGATCAACATTAGCACCAATATTTATAAGTACATGAATTTTTACAACAAGATTCCGTCAATAGTGCGCTTTTCTTTGCATCCTATTATACCTCTTACATTGCATCTTGCTTCGCACATCACACCTTCAAGTGCATCTATAACATGCCCATCTTTCCATTACATCTTCACACCCGCTGTGGCTCTCTATTTCGGTATCGCTTTTGGCAATTCCCAGGTGGTTCCACTCGCTGCCTCACCCTTGAGATGTAAGATGTATAATAGGATGCAAAGAAAAGCGCACTATTGACGGAATCTTGTTGTAAAAATTCATGTACTTATAAATATTGGTGCTAATGTTGATCTTTTTAATTGTAGTGACCCCCGAAGAAGGGCCCTAAAAGGCCCGAAATGCATTGGGTTTTTATGATCAAATAAAAACTGCCTGTGATGAACACTGCATTACTCATATTCTTACAAGAGGCCAGGAGCGGCACAGTTGGAATAGCAGAAAATTGAAAACGGGCATTTAAATCGGTTTTGTGGATTTGAAAAATAAGTAAGATGAAAAAGATTTAAAATAATTGACAAACAAGATGATACATTTGGATTACTACTGAGAAATGGTTACATAACCTTCGAATAAACATGCACGCCAGGGGCGGCATGATGCTGTGCATACGGCTTTATGGGGCTGGATGAAGCTCCATCCCAAACGAATTCATTTTCCTTAAGGCAATGGGGCAGGCCGGATAACCGTTCTGCACGCAAACTTACAAAGGTACGAATAACTTTAAGAATACAAGGCTAACGAAAAACTGGGTGTGCATCCCTTCACAAATTGGACATTTTACTATAGCCCCACCCTAAAGGAATGCACCCGCACATGAAGAATGGAAAACAAAAAGTTTGATAAAAATGAACTCCAGAACCCACACAAACACGACGGAAGAACATGGTTCATCACAAGTGGTTATGGAACCAGCACGAACTATTTTGGACATGGATTAATGAATTTTTGACACCGTCTTTTTCTTAAAAAATAACACGAGATGAAATAGCGCTGGACTGTAGATATGGATGTTGGGAGTTGTAGTCTGAGAATGGCTTGGATGACACAACAGGGCGGAGACCAAAAAACACACACCGGACTTGGAGGGAGATCGCGCGATAAATGAGATTTAAGCAGAGGGTGGGAGCAAGTAATGGATTAAACAGCTTGAGGAAGTGAGGCGCGCACTGCAAGTTTTAACAATGATCACAGCAGGTACGGAGGATAATTTGGGTGGAAAGGAGGCTTTTTGACTCAATAGGTATAAGGAACAACACGAGTCACGCTACTGTTTAGATATTAAGAGAGCCATGAAAACACGACGCAGAATATGCCCGTTTTATAAGCCTGCACATAACTGTAGAACAGTGGTAACTTAGCAGTGAGCACATGTTGAGAAAGGGATGGTTTACACGCAAATAAGAACGCTGGGGGAGGGGTACAGCCAAGGGTGAGGCAGCGAGTGGAACCACCTGGGAATTGCCAAAAGCGATACCGAAATAGAGAGCCACAGCGGGTGTGAAGATGTAATGGAAAGATGGGCATGTTATAGATGCACTTGAAGGTGTGATGTGCGAAGCAAGATGCAATGTAAGATGTATAATAGGATGTGTTAGACGGACCGGGAGGGTCGGCCGAGGTACGGGGAGAGGTCTCCAGGGAGAGCCGTCTCCAACGACTGTACAGATGAATAACTTCCCCCCCACAGACGGACACCACACAAGACTGAAGGTTACGAGACTTTATATGTAATTCTTAGGTTACCATGATATGGTACAAGGAGGTCTGGACTCAGGGGTCCCCTCTAGCTTAGTCTTTGGTTTGGGGAAAAGGGTAGCGGGACAGTCTTTAGTTACCGGTGAGTCTAAAAATAGCTCTCAATCCTTGAGCTCGGCGTTCTTGATGATCGGGCCGTGGAGGAGCCAAGCAGGTCCCGAGATGGTCGGATGAAAGATGACGGTCCGCGGCGGAGCCTGCAGGTCCCGATGAAGATGACGGTTACAACGGTCCGCGGCCACGCCAGCAGATCCGGACGACGATGAAGGATGAAGGTTACGACGGCTGTGGCAGCGCCAACAGGCAGGATGATGGTACACAGGACAGAGCTACGGCAGCGCCAGTAGTCCGTTCAGGATGAGTTCCTCTTTACGTCTCTCGACTCCAAGATACAACTGCCTTCCTGCTCTGGAGCTGCCCCAGTTATAGGGCTGGCGTGCTTTGATGTCCGGACCCTCGCACTTGGAGGTCGGGGGTCCGGGATGCGGGGTTCCAGACACCCAGCAGGGGGGTGGAGCCAGCGCCCGGGGGCGCGATGGGCGAGCGGCACTTGGCGGGGGGAGCCATCGACACCTCTTTCTCCCATTGACTCGCCAAGTAGCCCGCTCACCTCCTGGGTGGATGGTGGTGCCGAGATGTCTGAGGCCGGGCCAGGCCCAGGGTCGGGGTCGATCGGGGGCCAGGCGACCTCGTGGTGAAGGGTCCAAGATGGCGGTTCAGGTTGGCCGCGTGGGCCGGCAGGGGATCGGGCCCACGAGGTTCGCTTGCCTCGCAGGCAGGGGCCCTGAGAGGGCAGCAGGTGTACAATGATGATGCGTGGTACTGTCGTGGCGGCTCTCGGGCCTGGTTGGGCTGGGGGCGAGTGGCCCTTCATGTGGCCTGTCCAACATGCGTCCCCCCCAGCTGAAGGCGGGGAGAGTTACCCATCTTCTTGGGGACTCTCGTCGTCGAGGCGGAAAAACCGGGACAGGCCGTCTGCGTTGGCGTGATCTGGCCCTGGCCGGTGTTCGACTGTGAAGTCCATACCTTGCAAGGAGATGGACCAGCGCAGCAACTTTGGGTTTTCCCCCCGCATATGCATCAGCCACTGCAGGGGTCGGTGGTCGGTCTGCACCCGGAAGTGGGTGCCAAAAAGGTAGGGCCGGAGCTTTTTGAGGGCCCATACCACGGCGAATGCTTCTCTCTCTATGGTGCTCCAGTGTTGCTCCCGGGGTAGGAGTCTACGGCTGATGAAGGCCACGGGTTGATCAAGGCCTTCGGTGTTCACTTGGGACAGGACCGCCCCAATGCCCTGGTCGGAGGCGTCCGTCTGGACGAGGAACTCCCGGCTGTAGTCGGGGGCCTGGAGCACAGGAGCGGAACACATGGCGGCCTTCAATTGTTCGAATGCCGTTTGACACTCTGGGGTCCAGTTCACTTTCTTTGGTTGATTCTTTGACGTGAGTTCCGTGAGAGGCCCCACTATGGTTCCATAGTCTTTTACAAACCTTCGGTAATAGCCTGTGAGGCCCAGGAATGCTCGTACCTCGGTTTGGGTGATAGGGGGCTGCCAGTCCTGGATGGCGGCAATTTTTAGCTGTAGAGGGGCCACTAGGCCGCTTCCCACCTGGTGCCCGAGGTAGGTCACAGACCCTTGTCCAATTTGACATTTGCTGGCCTTGATCGTGAGGCCAGCTCGTTGAAGGGCTTGCAGCACTGCTCGGAGGTGGTGGAGGTGTTCGGTCCAGTGGTGGCTGTACACAGCGATGTCGTCTAGGTAGGCGGCGCTGAACCCTTCGAGCCCCGCCAGGACCTTATTGACGAGCCGTTGGAAAGTCGCTGGTGCATTTTTCATGCCGAAAGGCATGACCGTAAAATGATAGTGGCCATCGGGGGTGGAGAAGGCAGAACGTTCCTGTGCTCGGGGTGTGAGGCCGATCTGCCAATAACCTGCTGTCAGGTCGAAGATGCTGAGGTAGCGGGCAGCTCCCATTCGGTCGACCAGTTCATCTGCCCGGGGGATGGGATGTGCGTCCGTCCGGGTGACCTCATTCAGGCCCCGGTAGTCGACACAGAACCGGAGTTCTGGGGTGGTTCCGGGGGCGGCTGCTTTGGGGACCAGCACGACCGGGCTGGCCCATGGACTGTCTGAGGGCTCGATGACCCCGAGCGTGAGCATCTTGGCTACTTCCGCCTGGATGCAGGCCCGTACCCGATCAGGTACGCGGTAGGCCCGGTGACGGATAGGAGGGCTATCTCCGGTGTCCACATCGTGCACACACCAGGACGTGACACCTGGTGTGAGGGAGAACAGGCTGGCGAACTGTGACAGGAGGGCTTGGCACTCTTGGCGTTGTTCTCTGGTGAGGGTCTCCGAGAGGCGGACCCCATCTACGGAGCCGTCTTGCTCCTGGGTCCGCAGGAGGTCAGGGAGAGGCTCGGAGTCGTCTTCAGCCCCGTTGTCTGTGGCCATCAGTAGGCTGAGTTCGGTTCGTGCAAAGTGAGGTTTCAGCCTGTTGGTGTGGAGGACCCGGAGTGGGTTCCGGGAGGACCCCATATCGATCAGATAGGTGGCAGGACCCTTGCGCTCGATTACCTTGAAGGGCCCCGTCCATTTGTCTTGGAGAGCGCAAGGTTCTGTGGGGGACATTACCCATACTTGTTGTCCCGGCTCGAATTCAATGGATGAGGCGTTCTGGTCATACCATTTTTTCATATCCTCTTGACTGGCCTCTAGGTTGGCTTTTGCTAGGTCTCTGAACCGCTGGGACTGGTTGCGGAGGGTGAGGAGGTACCGGAAGACGTCTGGAGGGTTCTTGGCCGGAGGCATCTCCCAGCCTTCTTTGATCAGGCTGAGCGGCCCCCGCACTGGGTGCCCGTATAGCAGTTCAAATGGGCTGAAGCCTAGTGATTTTTGTGGGACCTCCCGGTAGGCGAAGAGGAGGCACGGCAGCAGTACATCCCACTGGCGACGAAGGGGCTCTTCCAATCCCCCGATCATCCCTTTTAGTGTGCGGTTGAACCGCTCAACCAGTCCGTTCCCTTGGGGGTGATAGGGGGTCGTGAATCGGTAGGTGACCCCACACTGTTGCCAGAGTGATTTCATGTATTTAGAAATAAAGTTCGTGCCTCTGTCGCTGACGACTTCTCGGGGGAACCCCACACGGGAGAAGATCCCCATCAGGGCCCGGCCGACCACTGGGGCTGTCACGGTCCGGAGAGGTATAGCCTCAGGGTAGCGGGTGGCGTGGTCCACCAGCACCAGAATAAAGCGATGGCCTTGTTTTGTACGCGGGTCTAGGGGTCCCACAATGTCTATTCCGACCCTCTCAAATGGGGTCGTGACTACTGGGAAGGGTTGCAAGGGGGCCTTTAGTTTGCGGCCGCTCTTCCCACTGGCTTGGCACGTGGGGCAAGATCGGCAATGCTGGTGTACATCGTTTCTCATTTTGGGCCAGAAGAAGTGGGTCACTAGGCGGCTGTAAGTTTTATCTTGTCCGAGGTGCCCTGCCAGGGGGACATCGTGGGCCAAGTTTAACAGGAAGTCTCTGAAACGGAGGGGTACCGCTAGTACTCTGTTGGCCCCCAGCTCGGCGATTCTTTGCTCGCTGTACAGTAGATCATTGTCCCAGTAGACCCAATGAGTTCCGGAAGTGTCCCCTGCGCCTTGGGCGAGCGCTTGTTGACGGAGTCCCTCTAGGGAGGGACAGGTCTTCTGCTCCCGGCGAAATTGTTCTTGCGTGGGTCCCCCCTCTTGGGCCCACTGGTCAAGGTTAGCGATGTCGGACGGTTCGAGGGGGGTGTCATGGTCGGTGGTCTCGGCTGGGGCGACCGGAGGCGGTGGCGCCGGCCATTCTGGTTCTTCTGGGTGAGGGTTGGCCCGGGCGGCCATGGACCGGGTGGTGACGCACGCCCAGTCCGGGACGCCTAACATCCCCAAGTGTTCTTTTCGCTCCACGGTTGCCCACGGGGAGCTCTCCAGGTCATTTCCGAGTAGGCAGTCCACGGGGGAGTCGTCTCGGACCGTCACTTTCAGCATGCCGGCGACCCCTCCCCACTCAAAGGGGACGCAGGCCATCCGACACAGACTTTCCGAGTTGTCGGCTGATCGCACAGGGCAGAGGATGTTCGGTAGATATTGTTCTGGGGTCACCAGGTGACAGCGGACGGCTGTCACACTGGCCCCGGTGTCCCGAAGGGCTTCGGCCCGTCGTCCATTGATGCTTACCCATTGGCTGTACTTCTGGGTGTTAGCGGGTAGGGGGACCCGCGGGACCATGTCTCTTCCCCCTAAGCACGCGAGAGTCATGGCGGCTGGCTCCCACTCTTGATACTCTTGCTGGTCTGTTTCTTGTTCCTCGGGGATCTGTTCTTCCCCTAGTGCCGCGGCGGCCATTTGGCGGGGTTTTGGACTCTGATACTGCGGGCAGCTTGGGTCATTTGCATAGTGGCCGACTCGCTGGCATCGGTGACATGTGACATTGGCTCTGTACCCCGGTCGCGCCGGGGTGCTGCCCCGGTTGGCCGGGGGGGTGGTGCTGGCAACGGGGGCGGCCGGAGTGTTGTCTCTTCCTCGTCCTTGGCCCCCTCCCCCTCCTCTCGGTCGGTGGTGTCCATTGTTGTTCCTGTTTTGCTCGTAGGACCCATTCCGGCCCACTCTGGTTATCTCCCACCGGTCAGCTTCGGCTGCGAGCTGCCGGGGATCGGTCAACTTGCTGTCGAGGAGGTGTTGGCGTAGTTCGATGAAGCAATTGTTGGACAGGTGCTCCCATACCATCAGATTGAACAGCTGCTCGTATGTCGTGACGTTGTTTCCTTTGATCCAGCCTTCGAAAGCTCTGCTAAAGTACGTTACATAGTCCACCCAAGTTGTACCCGGGATACGTGTGCAGTCTCGGAACCTCTGGCGGTACATCTCGGGCGTGAGACCATAGCGGGTGAGGAGGGCCGCTTTCATATGGTCGTAGGAGGTCATCTGGTGGTCTGGGAGCTGTAACAGGGTATCGCGGCCTTCATTGAGGAATCTGCCCCATAGACCGGCACCCCAGTCGGTTCTATCGATCCGGTGCGCAGTCATAGCGATTTCATAGGCCTTAAACCATTGTTGGATGTCGTCCTCTCGGAAATATTCTCGGACCACATCCTTGGGGATGTGTACTTTTTTCTCCGCGGTCCCCGGGGTGTGTGGTCTCTCGGGCACCCCTAACTCTTTATTCTGTTTGCGCAGGTTGATCTCGGCTATGTTCCGTTCGTGCTCGTACGCCAGTTTCTTTTCCTCGAGCTCCCTTTGTCTCTGTTTCTCCTCTCTTTCTTCTCGGAGACGTAGGTGCTCTAAGTTGATTTTTTGTTCGGCCAACTTGAGTTCTATTTCCATCTTGAGTCGGGCCATTTCTAGCTCGTGTAGTCGGACTTTTTCTCTTTCTTGGATCTCGTCTTGCGGGAGACCGGTTCTTTGCCCTTCAGGGACTGTGGTGGTTTTTTCTGCGGTGCTTTGCTCAGGGGCTTCGGTATCCCCGGTCTCTGCCCAAGACTGTAGGGCATGTTTAAAATCGTCCTTGGTGCTTAGTCCGGTGGTAGCGATACCTAGTTCGATGCAGAACTGCTTTAGTTCACGGTGGCTGTACTCCTCTAGTTTTTCCATTTGGAACTTCTCGGTTGATCCGCTTTCTTTAGTTGTCATTATGGTTCGTTGTGGGGTGAGCTATTTTCTGTACGTTATGCGGTGATTCGAATCCCGCCGCTGGCCACCAATGTTAGACGGACCGGGAGGGTCGGCCGAGGTACGGGGAGAGGTCTCCAGGGAGAGCCGTCTCCAACGACTGTACAGATGAATAACTTCCCCCCCACAGACGGACACCACACAAGACTGAAGGTTACGAGACTTTATATGTAATTCTTAGGTTACGATGATATGGTACAAGGAGGTATGGACTCAGGGGTCCCCTCTAGCTTAGTCTTTGGTTTGGGGAAAAGGGTAGCGGGACAGTCTTTAGTTACCGGTGAGTCTAAAAATAGCTCTCAATCCTTGAGCTCGGCGTTCTTGATGATCGGGCCGTGGAGGAGCCAAGCAGGTCCCGAGATGGTCGGATGAAAGATGACGGTCCGCGGCGGAGCCTGCAGGTCCCGATGAAGATGACGGTTACAACGGTCCGCGGCCACGCCAGCAGATCCGGACGACGATGAAGGATGAAGGTTACGACGGCTGTGGCAGCGCCAACAGGCAGGATGATGGTACACAGGACAGAGCTACGGCAGCGCCAGTAGTCCGTTCAGGATGAGTTCCTCTTTACGTCTCTCGACTCCAAGATACAACTGCCTTCCTGCTCTGGAGCTGCCCCAGTTATAGGGCTGGCGTGCTTTGATGTCCGGACCCTCGCACTTGGAGGTCGGGGGTCCGGGATGCGGGGTTCCAGACACCCAGCAGGGGGGTGGAGCCAGCGCCCGGGGGCGCGATGGGCGAGCGGCACTTGGCGGGGGGAGCCATCGACACCTCTTTCTCCCATTGACTCGCCAAGTAGCCCGCTCACCTCCTGGGTGGATGGTGGTGCCGAGATGTCTGAGGCCGGGCCAGGCCCAGGGTCGGGGTCGATCGGGGGCCAGGCGACCTCGTGGTGAAGGGTCCAAGATGGCGGTTCAGGTTGGCCGCGTGGGCCGGCAGGGGATCGGGCCCACGAGGTTCGCTTGCCTCGCAGGCAGGGGCCCTGAGAGGGCAGCAGGTGTACAATGATGATGCGTGGTACTGTCGTGGCGGCTCTCGGGCCTGGTTGGGCTGGGGGCGAGTGGCCCTTCATGTGGCCTGTCCAACAGGATGCAAAGAAAAGCGCACTATTGACGGAATCTTGTTGTAAAAATTCATGTACTTATAAATATTGGTGCTAATGTTGATCTTTTTAATTGTAGTGACCCCCGAAGAAGGGCCCGAAATGCATTGGGTTTTTATGATCAAATAAAAACTGCCTGTGATGAACACTGCATTACTCATATTCTTACAAGAGGCCAGGAGCGGCACAGTTGGAATAGCAGAAAATTGAAAACGGGCATTTAAATCGGTTTTGTGGATTTGAAAAATAAGTAAGATGAAAAAGATTTAAAATAATTGACAAACAAGATGATACATTTGGATTACTACTGAGAAATGGTTACATAACCTTCGAATAAACATGCACGCCAGGGGCGGCATGATGCTGTGCATACGGCTTTATGGGGCTGGATGAAGCTCCATCCCAAACGAATTCATTTTCCTTAAGGCAATGGGGCAGGCCGGATAACCGTTCTGCACGCAAACTTACAAAGGTACGAATAACTTTAAGAATACAAGGCTAGCGAAAAACTGGGTGTGCATCCCTTCACAAATTGGACCTCTGTCCTTCAGCATAAGGAAATAGCAGGAGTAACAGTCAGTCCTTATTTCCAGGGCTGAGACCTCTCTATTGCCACTTTGGCAAAAAGAGCCAGAGCTTCTTGGAGCAGGATTGATAGGTGCCCCTCCAAAAGACACACAAATGTGGGAGCAAGATGTTGAAGGTGTAAAAGGAATGGAATAGCCTAGTTAAACGATCTGACGGATCCACTTGTCAGATGTTCTATTATGCCACTCTTTAAAGAAAGGTCTGTTCCTGCCTCCTATAGGATGATCGTGTGAAACTAAAGCGTCTTGGAACCAGATGCCACAGGGTATTTGAAGTGAGTTTCTTTGGTGGTCTGGATGCTCTCTACTTGATCCCTGTTTAACCCTGAAAAGATTGGGGTGCCTGATGCAGGGGGCCTTAGCGTTGCTAGTGTGCCAACTCTGTAGTAGCATCACAAGGGACAAAACTGTGGACGGTATTTCCTCACAGGAGTAGAAAGGCCCAAGGTTTGCACCATTTCCCATCATTATTTCAAGTGTGCCAACGCAGTCAGCCTTCTCATCAAAAACGACATACCCATCAACAAGGCTTACATCTCACCAGAGACACAATGGATCTCAACCAAGTTTGACTACGAAGCACAACGCTAGTGTCTACTGCTTTGCCGAAGCAGTCTGTAATTTCTAGGCTAAAGCAGATTTATTTTGTGGCATCCTGACCATACTAGATGGTATGAGCCAGGATAGCCCGAAATTCCACCAGGAATGCTGGCAGGATCTCTCCACCCATGTCCCATAAAGCATGGTTTTATCTCCCTAGCGGGTAGTTATTGATGGGAGTGCTTCACTGGCCAAGGAAAACATCCATTTCCAGAATACATCGATTTATTTTTATTCTGTCTGGGGTTTCATAGGGGAAGAACTTGGGTTCAGCCTACTGGTGAGCACCTGAACCAAACTTTCGGTTGTAAGGTGCTGCATCAAGAAATCAGGGCATATGGTGCCTGGTAACCTGCCTGTTCACCAGTAGACAGGAACAAGGGTAAGACCAGGTTCCCAAATGTGTGTCAGTTAGGGCTTTATTGAATGACGATAAGGGCTTGGAGGAAGTCTGTCCAGGTAGCAAAACTTCTGTCAATACATTAGTTTGGACTTCCATATCTGGCAGTTGTAAATCAATTACATCTGCAGCTCATCTCATGCTCAGAGTCCCCTAAGCAAAATCTTTTGATGTCAGGCCCCCCTCCAAAACTTTATGATTTAATTGGTGGGAATAAGGAGGTCATTTTCTGGGCTACTTTTTGTATGGCTCATAATAAAGTTCAAACATGAAACATCTAAAAGAATAAATCACCAAGAAGAAGTTGACTAAGTAGTCAGTCCCCTCACACTTCTAGGCCCCAATGCAATTGCTGCATGAATAATACCTCTGGCTGTCTCCCCTGTGTCTTTCACTGCTTATTCACCATGCCGGACCAGCACTCCAATATTCAAAGAATCAGTTATTTAAAAAAAAAAAAAAAGATAGTGCCGCAGCCTTCAACAAGTTGCTCGCCTTTGTGCAGCAAGGGTGACCTCAAGCCTAATGCTTGTAATGAAAATGTGCAATTCAAAACAAAGGATGCTACAAGGGATTTGTTTTAGAATTATTCGGTCTGAGTTCTGAGTTGTACCACAGTAACACACTCAATAGTATCCACAGGATAACGAACTTGTTGTATACAAATAAATTAATTAATGGAAGGTCTAAAAGTAAAACAGAGCAAAGGTATTTATATTTCAAAGAAATCTTTACTGAAAACAAGTTTTGGGAGATAAATATACAAATTAATTTTAGCAAAAAAATCATGAACAAAGATTAGCAAAATTTTATCTATAGTTCATGACCTAACACATCAGCTCCTAGTTAGTGAAAAAAGACAACCCAAATTGATCAATAAAATGTGGTTGTGAATTCGTGTTGTAAAACAACATTAAAGGAGTTGATGGAATGTCGACGTTTCGGTCTTGGTTGCTGATGTCAAGAAGACCATCATCAGGACGATGTCAATTTAATTGCTGAAGGAAAGACTCCCTTAGGGTTCGAAAATTTAGACCTCCTTTGTAGGCCTGCAAAAAACCGGATAACTTCGATTGAATTCTTAACAATAAAGATGCTCCACTAACGAGCAACAAGTTAGGAGCGAGTTTCGGCCCGCGTATAAAGGCATGTAGAGAGGCACTTACACTGATGTGTAAGGGTAGCAAGGGCTCCATGGTCGCTCTTTGGGCTAAATGAAGTCAACGCAAAGCTACACTGCGCCACCCCCGGCATATTGGAGTAATACGGATTTAATCTTCTAGATCCTGTCTGATGAATACGGATAGTCTACAGGTGAGTAATTTGCAGTTAGAAGTATCCATCAGAAACATAGTTGTAGACAAGATACATAAGTGGAGGACCCATTGGGTGGAATTTGACCACAGATAATTTGACTGTGGTATGACGCCATATTCCTTCCATATATTTCAAATAGTGATTTCCCCACATAACGTTCATATCATTTAAGTATTTAAACATATTTAGGTTTTCTTACATAGTTTTATGTTTCTGTCATGCACAGCAACACTCTTGAAAGATGTTATGAATATCCTAAGCTTATACACTAAACACCGCTAGGCCCGACCCCATCAGAGAATTGCTCATATATGAAACCCTCCTCTTCACAGGGCAACCATCGATGAGGGTAGTAATAATTAAGACATGTTTGTCTGCTTTCTTTAAGGATATGCTTAAACTTGTATTACCTTGGCAAAGTCACGGGATGCCTCTCTTGCTCTAGCATCAGCATCATCACTCCATGGCAGATTTTCATTCTAAGACGAGGAAAATGAATACAGTGTAAAGACATAATTCATATGTTCTCATAGAGGTGGTACGAGTTAGGTCCTTAAGATAGAAAAGAGGATAAACATAACGACTCAAATAGATTAGAGAAAAAACATGTATGTCATTCATGTCTTCATGAAATGAGAAACTGAATTACTTATTGAAATAACACTAACAGAACGGACTAAGCAGGCAAATCAACTAGCTTGCAGATTGTCAAAACATGCATGGAGGATAATTCTCTTACAGCAAGCGGTAAGATTAGCAAAGGGTTATATTCTGTACAGAGCGATATCTCAATCTAACTGCCATACAGCAGTACAGTTAAGAGGCTCGAGTATGCTAGGTGGTCCAATAATTAGCTAAAACAGGTGAGAAGTTTTACTTCACCCTTACAATGTTGAGCAGGGACCTGTGGGGTTGAGGGGTGTTTCACTTCCCCATTGTAAATGCAAGCTATACCATGATTGATCACTGAGCACTTATCACAAAGTTGGACGAACAAGTTGCTTACCTTCGGTAAAGATATATCGGTAAGAATCATATATTAGTTACAGATTCCTTACCTTAGAATTACTTCCAGGCGTCAGACTGGATCCGGAGATTTTTTTTCATAGCACTACTCTTGCACATCAGTAGGTGGCGTCTGTCTACTCCGCATGTGTTGCCAGCATCGAGGTCGCCGGGATGACGTTGCGGTGTCTACTTAAGACACCGCCCCTGCATGCGGACGTCAGTTCTGACACTACTTTCCACGCCAGAAGCGAAGAGCCATACACTGACCACTGGTGCACAAACATAGGGCCCCGGAAGGGAGTCCCAATCCCTAGAAGTCAGTTGGCAGAACGGGGAGGATGGGTGGGGCGGTAAGGAATATTTAACTAATCTATGTCTCTTACAGATATATCGTTACCGAAGGTAAGTAAATTGTTCATCTGAAAGAGATTAGATATAGATTCCTTACCTTAGAATAGATACCTATGCAATACCAATCCCGGAGGTGGGTCTGCGAACCAAGTTCACAACAGAAAGTCCTGGGGAACAGAACGGCTGAAAAAGCAGTCTCTCCGGACTTGGCTTTCCAGGCAGTAATGCTGTGTAAAAGTGTGCAAGGAAATAAGAGATGAGTAATGCCCTTCAGAATTCAGTTAACTATAGGGGACTTGATCAGAGAAGGCGGATCAGGAAGACAAAAAAGGCTGAAAGATAGCCTTTAAAAGTGCCCAGAACAGAGCCCTGCTGGGCCAAAGACAGAACAAAGAAGAGAACCTCTGAAAGGGGGGTAGAAAGGGGATCTACACCCTTTGCTGTGCACCATGCCACAAATTTGTTCCATCTACAGGCGTATACCGTTTTAGTGGAGGGACGCCTGGCAGCCCAGATTACATTATAGACTTCGGGAGGAAGTTCGAAAGCGGTCAACTGACTCTGCTCAATCTCAAAGCAAGGAGGTGGTAGCTGGACAGATTCGGGTGGAGGACCGTCCCCTGCTGCTGCGACAGATGACCCTCCCGAAGAGGCAGTCTGATTGGAGGATTAATGGCCATGCTCAAGAGCCCGGGGTACCAGAGTTTTCGTGCCCAGTCCAGCGCCACAAGAATGCCTTGGGCCTGGTGGCGCTTGAACTTCTTCAGCACTCTGGGTAGAAGGTGTACAGGCTGAAAATCGTACAGGAGGCCGCAACTCCACTCGCAAACGTATAGCGTTGCCATGCGAGTGCAGCCTTGGAAATTCCAATGCGCAGAACTGCTGACATTGCGCGTTCTCTTCGGTGGCGAATAGGCCTAACGAAGGCTCTCCCCACTGCTGAAAGAGACCTTGAACCTCAGAGTGAAGCCGCCATTTGTGATTCATCATGCACCAGCAACTGAGCTTGTCTGCCGTGGCGTCCAGGGAACCTGCCAGGTGTTAAGCCACCAGAGACACACCCTGATGTTCCAGCCATGTCCAAAGGCAAAGATCCTCTTGATCCACGTCCCCACCCCGCCCTGTTTGTTGCAGTACCACATGGTGGTAGTGTTATCCGTGAACACCTGCACTGCTCTTCCTTTGACAGAAGGAAGGAAGGAATGCCTTCATTGCAAGACGGATCGCCTGATGCTCCTAAAGGTTGATGTAGAGCCCGACTCTGCTTGAGACCAAAGACCCCTGAACTCCACCTCACCCCAGGAGAGACGCATCCATCACTACTGTGGAGTCGGGTGGGGGAAGGGAGAGGTATCTGCTGTCGACACAATCCTGGTTCGTGAGCCACCACTGCAACCGACTAGCAGCTTCCACCGAGATCTGGACGACATCAGAAAGATTTCCCTCATGCTGCGCCCACTGGAACTTTAGGTCCCACTGCAGAACCTGCATGTGTCATCTGGCATGATCTACCAGCAGAATGCAGGAGGCCATGAGGCCCAGAAGCCTCAGGGTCATTCTCACTGACACCCAGGATAGAGGCTGAAAGATCGGTATCATAGCTCGAATATCCCGGACTCACCGTTGGGGAGGATAAGCCAGAAACTGCACTGTATCCAGAAGTGCTCTGATGAAAAGGAGCTTCTCCTTCCGGAGGAAGTGGTTGACGTCCCGGAGGTCTAATATAGGACACAGACCTTTGTCCTTCTTGGGTACCAGGAAGTAGTGGGAGTAGCAACCATGACCTACTTCTGGCACAGAGACTCATTTGATGGCTCCCTTAGCCAAGAGAGCATGTAATTGAGTGTTGGTGGCATGGAGTGTTGGTGGCATGGAGTGTTGGTGGAATGGAGTGTTGGTGGCATGGAGTGTTGGTGGCATGGAAGGATGGGTAGTCTTGAAGGGGAGGGGATAGTCTCGAAGGGGAGGGAGTAGCCCCTTCGGACTATTTGCAAAACCCACCTGTCTGGCATGCTGGTTCGCCAGTGGGGGAGGTGATGGCGAATCCTGCCGCCCACTGGCAATTGGTGGCCCTAAAAAGTCGGTCAAAGAATGTTTGGGAGCTGCTGCAGAAAGGGCACTGGTGCACAGGCCCGCCCATTGGCCCACAGACCCATGGCATAGGGTTCACATGTCCCTGGCCGCGCAGGTTCTGAGCAGTTTGCGTAGGCCTGTGGCCTTGGGTTGAACATGGTGGGGCACCCCTTACGTAGCCGCGAAAGGCAGACTGCACTGTACGAGAGGTGGCAGCGAGGCCCAAGGATCTGGCCATAGCCCTAGAATCCATGAAGGGCTCGAGCGCATTGTCCGCCTTGTCGCCAAACAGGCGACGGCCATCAAAGGTATGTCCAAAAGAGTCGATTGGACATCCCCAGAGAAGACTATGGATCCTAGCCTGGATTAGCGCCTCAGGGATACTTACGTAGAAATAGTTCTATCCAGCGAGTCTGCGTGTCCAGCCCACAACGGATGGCAAACTTTGCTGCATCTCTACCCTCTGACACCGCACGGGAGCGTACGGCCCCAGGCCTACTCCGGGCACTGTGGCAGCACTTGCGTAACAGTGTCCCACACAGAGAGGGTGTAACAGCCTAAGAGACATGCGGTGTCCACCGACCGCAATCCTAAGCTGGCGGAAGAAAACCTCTTCTCAAGATGGTCCAGCTTCTTGGATTCCCTATCTGGAGGAGCAGTAGGGAACACGCCTTTTAAGGTAGAGGCTTGTACTCCCAAGCTCTCGAGGGTAGCATGGTGGGAGAGGAAAAGTGGGTCTGCTGGGCAATCATCCTGTCCACAGGAACCCCTGTGCTGGGCTTGGACCAGGTGCCCAGAATAATGTCTTTGAAGGCCTCATTGAACAGCAGCAGGGGCTCCGAAGAGGCCGCTGTCAGCTGCACCACCTTGGTCAGGAGGTTAGTCTTGACTGTCACCGTCGGAAGCTCAAGGCCTCAGCCACCCTGTGCACGCCTCAGCCACCCTGTGCACACTACAACGTGGGATGTACCCTCATATGTGGAAACGGCAGGGGAAGACGGGTATCCAGACCACTGGCATCCCCCAACTCCTCTCGCCAGTCTGGCTCCTCAAGTTGGTCAGTCAGAGGGTCTAATAAAGGTACCATGTGTATAACCAACTGAAGCTGTCCAAACTCTATGACATACAGATCATTGTATCGGTTAGGGGAGCCGACTACTGGAGACAGGAGTACTGCGGCGCCCCTTAGAGTTGGACCACTCTTGGACAATGAACTTTTAAAGCCTAATGAGTCCAAAATGGTTATCTTTGCTAAAACTAAAAGGTGGTTGGACAACAGAATTCTGGCCTGCTGCACTACAGTCGTCTGACTCAGCACCTGTGATGCTTATACTTCGCAGATTTTAGATGGTTTTTTAAAGCTCAATAAAAGTCTAACACCTTCCAGGAATATGAGCCACTAAGTCAAGGACTTTCATTAGGTGCATTGTGTTTAAAGGAGTAGTTTCTGTCCTGTAACTCCAGTTCTGTAGTAGGGGTATCTCTGTTATAGTCATAATCTAGTGAATAGTCCCGCCCATGTGCGTGGACTCCGGCAATCAAAAATAATCTCTTAAGTTGTCAAATAATGCAGAAACTGCAAAGACACTTAAGAGAGAATTTAAAGACCTATATCCACAGGCTACACTGTCCAGTACTTCAACTAGAAATTCCACCAAAAAAAACACCACACATAATACAGCCAGCCCAGTTTCTACCATAGAGAAACTTGCCTCCCCCAGTAAAAGAATCTGGAATGATAGAGAGGAAGGTAGGGACAGACAAGCCCCATAGGCTGCCATTATGTGGCTTAAATAGGATACTGTGCCTTTAAGAGAACTTTCCAGAACTTCTCCCAGTATCCCAGAATGCATAGCAGGTCCCTCTACTTTCAGTTCTTTTTGAAGGCGAAGCACGCCAGACCTGTCGCATTCCTTACATGATGAAATATCTCCACCGGGGAGGAGGGCGGGCGCTTATGACTATAACAGAGATACCCCTACTACAGAACTGGAGTTACAGGACAGAAACTACTCCTTCTGTAGTAGGGGATCTCTGTGTATAGTCATAATCTAGTGAATAGAATGGCAAGCCCATCCCCACACCAAAGTGGCGGTGGAGAATAAACATAACGCCACTACTGTGCGAACAAATTCCGCAGCGAAGCCTGCCCAACCTGAGCGTCTGCCCGGGCGTCAGTGTCCAGGCAGTAATGCTTAGCAAAGGTATGAACCGACTTCCAAGTGGCTGCCTTGCAGATTTCAGCAATCGGCACGTTACGGAGCAGAGCCGTCGTGGCAGCTTTGCCCCTGGTGGAATGAGCCTTAGGCTTACCTCCTAAGGTCTTATTAGCCTTTTGGTAACATAATTGTATGCAGGACACAATCTATCTAGAGATGGACTGCTTAGAGGTCGCAAGACCCGTCCTGACCGATCCATAATTGAAGAACAACTGGTCAGACCTACGAATATCTTTGGTTTTATCCAGATAAAATTTCAACACCCTCCTAACATCCAGGGAATGGAGAGACCTCTCCGCTGGGGATGAAGGGTTCTGAAAAAACGTAGGCAAAGTTATGGTCTGGTTGACATGAAAATCAGAAATAACCTTGGGAAGAAATTTAGGGTGAGTATGCATAACAACCTTAGCAGCATGAAACACATTATAAGGTTCAGTACAACACAACGCTTGAATTTCACTCACCCTGCGGGCCGATGTAATGGCCACGAGGAACGCCGCCTTCCAGGACAGGTGCTGCAACGAAGCCTTATGAATAGGTTCAAAAGGCTCCTTCATCAATCTGGACAGCACCACATTCAATTCCCATGAAGGCGAAGGAAGCCTGACAGGAGGGAATACTTTCTTCAATCCTTCCAGAAAATCTTTGATCACAGGGATCTGGAAAAAGGAAGTCTGTGAAGGGCATTTCCTGTAGGCAGTCAATGCAGCAAGATGAACCTTAATGGATTGAACATTAAGGCCAGACTGCGCCAAATGTAAAAGGTAAGGAAGGATGACATCTTCCTTACAGGTCGTAGGGTCATGGTTCTTAGACTGGCACCGGATACAAAACCTCTTCCACTTGTAAGCATATGAAGTTCGAGTGGAAGGCCTCTTAGACTCCTTCAGTATGTCCATGCAATCCTCAGGCAGATTCAGATGGCCATATTGCACTACCTCAGGAGCCATGCCGCCAAACTCAAAGACGAGAGGTTGGGGTGCAACATCTGCCCCCCGAACTTCGTGAGAAGGTCCGGCCTGCACGGCAGCCGAATGTGAGGAAGGAGAGACCGGTGAAGCAGGTCCGTGAACCACCACTGTCTGGGCCACTCCGGGGCAATGAGTATCATCCGAGCCCTGGACCGGGCCAGCTTGATGAGCACCGCCGGAATCAGGGGAATGGGAGGAAAGGCGTACAGAAAGCTGTTCGTCCAGTCGATCCATAACGCATTCCCCAGCGTCCCCTGCTGGTAGTACCTGGAGGCGAAGTCTCTGCACTTGCTGTTTTCGGCGGTGACGAACAAATCTACGTCTGGAGTTCCCCACCTTGCGAAGACTTCTCCTAGTACTTCGTCGTTTATGACCCATTCGTGGTTTTCCTGAACCAGTCTGCTCAGTGCGTCTGCCTGAACATTCTGCACACCTGGTAGATGGGTGGCTGTTATCGTCAGTCTTCTGGCTAGGAGCCAGTGCCAGATCGCCTGCGCCTCCTGTGACAGAGTGCGTGATCTCGAGCCCCCCTGCTTGTTGAGGTAATACATCGTGCTGGTATTGTCCGTCTGTACAAGCAGAGAGTTGAGTTGGTCTCGAAGGACGGAAGAAAGGCCTTCAGTGCCAGGTGAACAGCTCTGAGTTCCAGGAAATTGATTTGATACGTGGCCTCCAACGGCGACCACGTTCCTTGAATCTGTAGAGACACGGAATGCGCTCCCCATCCCAGGAGAGAAGCATCCGTCACGACAGTCTGCGTGGGAATGTCCTTGTGAAAGGGAACCCCTCTGAGGAGATTCTCCGCCGAACACCACCACTTCAGAGACTGAAGAGCATGCAGCGACAGTCGAATCTTGTCGTCCCAAGATCCTTTCCTCTGATCCCACTGGTCCTCCAAGCACTCCTGCAGCGGTCTAATGTGCAGCCGTGCGTGTGGCGTCAGGAAGATACAAGAGGCCATCGATCCCAGTAGAGAAGACACCGTCCTCACTGTTGTAGATGGAGTTGTCATAAGAGCCTAAGCCTTCCGAAGGAGTGATAAACGTCGCTCTTCCGAAGGAGACACGCTTGCTGACAGGGAGGCTCCCAAGTACTGTATGCATTGGACCGGAGTCGGGACAGACTTGGCCATGTTGATGTGCAGCCCCAGCTTGTTCAAGAGAACGCACGTCTTCTGGAAGTGTGCTCGCGCCTCCGGGAAGGAGGATGCCTTGATCAACCAATAGTCCAGGTACGGGTAGACGAACACCTTGTTCTTTCTCAGGTGTGCTGCTACCACCGCCATGCACTTCGAGAATGTTCTCGGCGCAGACTTCAGTCCGAATGGGAGTACTGTGTATTGATAGTGATTGGTACAGACTTGGAACCGCAGGAACATTCTGCGTTTGTGTGCAATGGGCACATGGAAGTAAGCATCCTGTAGGTCTATACCACATAGCCAGGTCTCCCTGTTGCAACTGAGGATAAATCTGATGCAACGACAGCATGCAAATCTTTTCCCTGCGAATCCATTTGTTTGCCTGCCGCAGGTCCAGAATGGGCCTGAACTCGTTCTTGTCCTTCTTGCGAACCAGAAAGAACCGGGAGTACAGACCTCTTCCTCTCTGAGACAGAGGTACGTCTTCTATCGCCCTTTTCCTCAACAGGATATCCGCTTCCGCCTGAAGCTCGGGCAGCTGAAACTGCGAGCTGACCAGTGGAATTGCTGGAGGAGGGCTGGTGAACCGAAGACTGTATCCATTGCAAACAATATTCAGCACCCACTTGTCCTGAATAATTTTTCTCAACTGCCAGAAAAAATTGAATGCTTCCCCCTACCGGAGTGGGTAACAGATCCGGGGGAAGTAGGTTCCTAGGGCCTAGACCCAGCCTGGCCCTTGGGCGCCGGAGTCGACTGCTGGCCTCCTCTGCCCTTCTGGCGCTTCTGGAACGGCTTACGGAACTGTTGTTGATGTTGCGATCGTCACGAAGCCTGGCCTCGTCCTCGGCCTTGCCCACCGAACCGCCGTTGGAAAGGGCGGTAAGTCTTTTTGGTCTCTTTAGGCTTCTCCAGGCCCACTGCCGTGAGCGTCTCGGCCTCCGCCTTCATGCGCGCCATCTCATCGTCCGCATGCTTCCCGAAGAGGGTCTCGCCGGAGAATTGTAGGTTGGCCACCCTCTGCTGTGCGTCCGGTTTCATGACGTAAGCCGGAGCCATGCGTGGCGTCGTTGGTTGACTCCAGGGCAAAACCCGTGAGCAGCCAACAGGGAAGAGTCAGCTGCAGCGCTGATAATCTGGTTCGCCACCAGCATCCCTTCATTCAGCACTTCCAGGAAGTCCTCACGCTTCTCCCGAGGTAAGTGCTCTGCAAATCGCTCGAGGGAGTCCCAGAGGGCACGGTCGTATCGGCCCAACAGCGCCGTGGCACTCGCAGCTTTCATGGAGGTAGAGGAAGTTCCACAGACTTTCCTCCCCGCTGAATCCATCCATCTGGACTCCTTATCTGGGGGAACCGTGGATGACGGGGTGGTGGCATGTTGCTTGCGGGCCGCCGTCACAATTACAGAGTCAGGAGGGGGTTCCATTCTCAGAAAGGCCGGATCCGAATCGGGAGCCCGGTACTTTTTCAGCAACCTCGATGGAGCCGCCTTCGTCACCGCAGGGATGAGAAAAAGGGCCATAGCCGGTTCCTCCAGGCCTGGCACCAGAGGCAGGAGAGGACGAGACAGGTGTTTTTGATGCAATGTCTCAAAAATGACTGAAGTTTTCGGAGTAGGCACCGTCAGGGATATGCCCAACTTCGCAGCGCCCCTCAAAAGGACGTCAAGGAACGCCACCAGGTCATCAATCGGGGACACCCTCGTGTCCGGTGACCCCGACAAGGTAGGAGAATAGTCCCTGGTCCCAGAGGACCTCGTGTGTGAGCGAGATTCCCGCCTCCTATGGCGGCGTCTCGACCTCGTGGACAATCTGCGTCGGCGACGATCTTCTCCTAGAGCGAGAGCGAGACCTGCCAGCCCGTGGCCGCTCCACCGGTTTCCGTGGTGGGGTCTTCCTTGGCTCCTCATGGGGTTTCGGTTTTGGGGTACCCTTAGGAGGTACAGGCAAAGACGGCAGCGAAGTGGACCTCGGCGGAGGAACCTTCGGCTGCGGGGCGGGCCCATGCGGAGGGACAGGAGGTGGTGGTGGGTCGCCTGAAGGAAGTGGAGGTTTGGGTGGAGGATCCTCTTTAGGAACAGGAGAAGGAGTCTGAGTCTGAGGCCGAGATGGCGTGTACACCTCTGAGTACACCGAGCCCGGTGACCCCTTAGGCGAAGGGGGCGGAGATCCAGCCCCTTCAGCAGGTGATCGCTTCCTCTTGCGTCCTCCACTAGAAGCAGCGTGACTTCTGGGACTAGAATGCCTCTTGCGCCGTTTTGGAGAGGCTGAATGACTCCCAGACGCCGACCGCTTTTTGCTCGACGCAGAGCGTCGCTTTTCTGGCGTCGAACAACGCTTCAGTGACTCCGGCGTCGAACGCCGCCTACGCGGCGTCGACCCTCTCTTTCTCGACGTCGAACGCCGACCCCTCGACGTCGACCTCTTCCTCCGCGACGTCGTACGCCGCCTCCGCGACGTCGAGCGTTCCGTCTTAGACGATCGTCGCCGTCTCCTTCTTGATGCTCGACGTCGAGGAGCCCCTCGACGTCGACCGGTGACTCGACGGCGATCGACGGTGTCGCCTCGACGGCGAGTGTCGATGCTTGTCACTTCGCCTTCGGCGTCGATAGGAAGACCTAGACGTCGACGAAGACGATGACGTCGACGGTGGCTTCGACGGCGACTTATCCATGATCTTCGACGTCGCGCCGTCACGCCGTCTCGACCCGGAGCCCCGGGGAGAAGGGGAGCACACCGCCGTCATCCCTCTCGACGTCGATGCAATCGACGTCGACGGAGACTGGGACCGTTTGCTGGACTTCTTGCATTACCCAGGGCCGGCGCTAGGCATGGGCAGCATGGGCAGCTGCCCAGAGGCCTCAGCAGAGGCGGAGGGAACGTTCCCAGCCTGCCCAGACCTACCTGCAGCCTGCAGACGCCTCTCCTCAAGGCCAGAAAGCCTGATCTTCATCCTGTCCCTCAGAGTCCGAGCAGTAAACTGCTGGCAGTTGACACAGTCCTCAGGGACATGATCCTTAGGGAGGCAGACGATGCAGACATCATGGGGATCACTCTTGGCCTTCTTCCTCCCACATGCTGGGCACTTATCAAAAAGGCCAGGTATTTTAGAGCCCTAAAACGCCTGAAACAGCACACAAAAGAGAAAGAACACTAAGAAAGAAAACAAACACTTTTAGAACACAAAAGTGCCAAAAAATCCAATAAATCCTTGAAACAAGGGAGAGCTCAATGCCAGGGTCCTGTAAGCAGGAGCCGGAAAAAAGAACTGAAAGTAGAGGGACCTGCTATGCATTCTGGGATACTGGGAGAAGTTCTGGAAAGTTCTCTTAAAGGCACAGTATCCTATTTAAGCCACAGAATGGCAGCCTATGGGCCTTGTCTGTCCCTACCTTCCTCTCTATCATTCCAGATTCTTTTACTGGGGGAGGCAAGTTTCTCTATGGTAGAAACTGGGCAGGCTGTATCATGTGTGGTGTTTTTTTGTTGGAATTTCTAGTTGTAGTACTGGACAGTGTAGCCTGTGGATATAGGCTGCATTATTTGTCTTTAAATTCTCTCTTAAGTGTCTTTGCAGTTTCTGCATTATTTGACAACTTAAGAGATTATTTTTGATTGCCGGGGTCCACGCACATGGGCGGGACTATTCACTAGATTATGACTATACACAGAGATCCCCTACTACAGGAATAGAACTTCCAGACTTGAAGGACCTGAAGTATTTTTTTGTTAACTGTCTGACATTACTTTTATTTCCCCTCTGAACTCTCTCAAAGTCCCCCCAACTCCAACCCCCCGCCTTCCCACTCTTCATTTTCCAGTTTGCTCCAGAGAATTTAATACATTTAGGCAGGGGTATTCCACCCGACATCTCACCTCCCAAAAAGAAAATGGGCACTTTCAGAACTTCAAAAATACCTGTTCCCAAACCTTACCGAAACTCTGGGCAAAAGATCCAGGAGAGTGTTCAAATGAAGATCGGATAATCGGCGCTTACACAGCGGCAGTGACCATCCAATGATTTCTCAACTCTGGGCTCTCAGCAAGGCATTCCCATGCATTCCGCCATCACAAACAGCCATTGTGACATCACGGGTTATTCCAGCCAGGTTAGGGTATATTATTGGTTTATGCAGGTCTAACTATCTTGCTGTGGCACACAGACCTCAAGAGTTTGTCTGGCCACTGATGTCACACTCTGAGCTCAGTCTTGTCCTTTGCTGGCTTCACTGACACCCAATCAGCAATGGTGTGCTCTGTAAGACATTGGACATTGTACACACAGTCTTACAGACTTATCTTGTTAATTTAAAGTTTGGTCACTATATCTCAACCTACAACCTATCAGCACTCCATAAAAGGTATTTGTGGTTCCTTGAACACACAAGGGGAAAACTAGCCTTCTCAGTGTTAGCTATCGGTTTTGAAATACCTTCATTAATGTGGAGTGGACAGACCAATCATCAGGCCAGTCAGCCTCCGTGTTCCCTGCATTGTGATGTCGCGCTGAGGTTGTTGTGACGCGGCAAACACCTGAGGACTCCCCGAAGCAGTGGGAGAGTTCCGGGCTCATATGGAGCCTTCAAAGTGAAGAGGGGTGGAGGGGAGAGGAGGCGACGAGAGGTGCACACAGATCCCAGAGGCAGGCATGGAGTGCCTGGTCCGGGAGGGGGCGGGAGGCGACGAGAGGAGCACACAAAGCCTAGCGGAGTGCACGGTCCGGGACGGGAGGGGGAGAGCCACGAGGAGGAAGAGGTGAGATGATTGGGGGGGCGGGGGGGAGGGGGGGAGATAAGAGATGTGTCTACTCACGCTGCCTGCATACACCAGTCGGCCCTCTGATTGGTTAATAAGGAACACCAATGTAGGGCCGACTTGGGCGTGCAGGCAGCGTGATGGGGGGCATGTTTTTTCCGGTTAATAAGCAACACCAATGCAGAGCCGACTTGGGCGTGCAGGCAGCGTGATGGGGGGCGTGTTTTTTCCGGTTAATAAGCAACACCAATGCAGAGCCGACTTGGGCGTGCAGGCAGTGTGATGGGGGGGCGTGTTTTTTCCGGTTAATAAGCAACACCAATGCAGAGCCGACTTGGGCGTGCAGGCAGCGTGATGGGGGGAGCGTGTTTTTTCCGGTTAATAAGCAACACCAATGCAGAGCCGACTTGGGCGTGCAGGCAGCGTGATGGGGGGGCGTGTTTTTTCCTGAAGACGTCATGAGAGAAAGGACCGGGAAAAAAACGCTCCCAATTCCCAAAATGACAGGGCTTAAACTGACAGACAACCCTCTTCTCCAATGGCTGGCCTCCGTTTAGGAAGCCAGACAATGGAGAAGAGGGGCGGGTTTAAGCCCCGTACTAAGAGACATAAGATCTCGCCGGCGAGACTGCGCAAGCGCAGCCTACGCAGGCAGAGACCTAAAAATATAATTGTAGGCCCAAATCTGGCCTGCATAGAGATGACTGGCTGATATAAAAATTAAAATGAGGTAGCCACTAGAGAGGGGCTATCAGCTTTGGAACCTTCTCAAAAATACACTGACCTTGAAGATAGAAGCAGAAGAGATAACATACAGATTTTTGGCATACTACAACAAGGAGAAGGTGATAAAATTCCTGACTGCCTTCATTCTTAAAATTTTGAAACTGAATTTAACACCGCCAACTGAATTTTAGATGGCCCGTAGAATGCATGTGGAGATTCATTCAAAACTAGTGATAAAATAATGGGAATGTTCCCAGATGATATTATACATACAAAAGCAATATTCCTAAAATATTATTAATTCCTTCAGTATGGTTGTATCATCTTTTACTACTACACAAAGAATAATTCAAATAAAATAAGTAAACAGCAAGCAGGCTAGGTGACATGAGGTAGAAGTGAAGTAGCCTATCAGCTGAGAAATTTGGTCATGGAGAAAAGTTTATCGTGCAAGATCAGGAAAATATATCATTCCACAGCAAAGGGATTGTATGTCCTTTAGTGTGAATAGTTGTGCCTAGATCAAACAACGGCTTTACAAAGGGTGTAATAAAGTCCCAAAATGCGGATCAGAGGAGTATTAAAGACAAAAAATGTGGTTCAGAAGAGTTTTCAAAAATTGTTCTCTGGTGAGATGCAGGAATTAATAAAGAAAAACACGAAAACGGTACAGATACACAAGACTGTTTGAGGTAGCCAAGAATTATAAATTACATCTATCAGTGATATGCAACTATTAACACCGCCAACAATACTGCTGCTTTTAAATTAGGTTTTCAAATGTTAGATACGACATGCATGGATATGGTACACTTATAATATATAGTCTTATTAATATATTTAAGCAGGTTGCTCAAAAGCAGACTAGTTTCAAAGACACCTGTACTACCAAAAGTCATCATTTTTTCATAAGAGTTTACTGGGATACTGTAGCGTGTAAGTCACGAAAAGATTCTTGGCACCTCGCCATCCTAGACAGTTAGACTGTAGCTTGAAAGAGAAGATGCAAGCTCCTAATAGAGCAGAGGTACCTGAACTTATAATAATCTAATTTATACTTGGGCCTGGTTTAGTTCCTTAAGCTCCAAACAATTTGTATGTAATTTACAAAGCTAGTTCACTGAAAGTAAAGTGGAATACCATTAGTTCATCAGTTTTTTATATTTATTTTCTTCTTGTTCATCACCTGGTCATTGATCGCTGCTATTTTCAGCTACATACTCTTCCATCCAAGACTCTTGTTACCCTGCCGGGTTGGAATGATCACCGGATGTGGGGTGAGTGGTTTTCAAATGCAACAGAACAGTTTGTTTCGAATGACTAGCCTCCTTTATTAAGGAGGACGTGTTGTAACTCTTTCTGTACTTTCCTTTCTCTCTTTGCTTCGTTTAGCTTTTCAAAATTTTGTGAATCAGCCATTGAGGTATCTTTTTATTTATTTTATGTTCACCAATGATGAGCAATAGATTCTTTGTAAAATTGGCCAATAATCCCACCAACCAATGCTATGTTGATTTAATCACTTATCACATTTGCTTTTAACCTTAACTTGACACTCGCCTTTTCTAGCACTTGGATAGGCCCACAATTTGTACATAATATCTGGGACACGTATTTGAGGTCCTATGTTAATATCATTTGATTGTCTGTTTCTGAAGTTTTCCAACAATATGAGCATTTCTCTTGTGGTCTCCACGCGTGGTGGGTGAACGTTTGATTTCTTTTAATTCTGACACTAAATGTGGGTATACATGTATTGGTGTGTTAACATCCCTTGGTGTTTTCTTAAAGACAGGGATTTCCGTGTCGAATGCGGAGATTATCTTTCTCTATTTCCCAGTCCTGAAGAGTTGTAGAGCACTCTCTTCTACAGTGAAACACGTGTCGGCTGGCTGTTTGTAAACTATCGGATGCACGATTAAAAGACAAGATTAAGAACAAGGATTCCACCTTCGGATAGTCCTATTTTTTCTCCAAATTACTTTTCTATCGGAATATTTACTGTTTGATGTGTGCGCAGGACTATTACAAAAGTCAAAGGAAATGTATGCGAAGATATCAGTGGCATTGCCAGGGGAGCCAGATGGGGTCTGGGTCCCATCTTCATTTGTCCAGCCCTACCCTTCCCCACATCACCAGCACAGCGGTCTGATTTACTGGGAGGAATCATTCAAAAAAATACTGCTCCTCGTCACACATAATTTCTCCAATTACCTTTCACTACAAAGCATCGATTGATAGTTTGATGCTATACATGTAATGTAAAAATGTAATGTAATGTAAAGGACACTTTTATAGCGTACCTATCACTCCAAGGAGTATCTTGGCGCTCAAACAACCAGATGACAAGGTTGAGGGAAAGAGATCAACTCGATGGAGAATGCTTTACACTTTACACCAATGCTCTGCAGGCCACATCTGTAAGAGAAAACACCCAAGTTTTTAAAGCTTTCCTAAACTGAGTTTCGTGGGACAATGACCTAAGGTAAGGTGGAAGCTTATTCCAAGCCCTAGCACCCAGGACGAAGAGAGATTTTCCTCCTTTGGTAGCCAGTCTGAATCTGGGGATTATTAGTAGGTTCTGACTAGCAGACCTCAGGCAACGGGTGGGATGGTACCGTTTAAAACCGTTACACAGATATTTGGGCCCTTGCTGTTGAAAATCTCTAAATGTGTTCAGCAAGATCTTAAATAGGATCCTTTTGCCAATTGGTAGCCAATGCAGCGCTTTAAGCGCAGCTGACGCAGATGACTTACGGGGCCAGCGTAGCACCAGCCAGGCAGCAGCATGTTGGACCATCTGTAGCCTATGGAGTACAGACTTATTGACTCCAGCATATAGGCTATTACAGTAATCCAGCCTCGAAGTTATTATGGCAACTGCGACTGATTTTCTGGCTGACTGAGGAAGAAGGTCAAAAAACTTCCTCAGAGATTTAATTATGTGCAAACACATACCAGCTACGGCCAACGCTTGCTGTTTAAAGCACAATTGGTCATCAAATTTAATGCCAAGGATTCGAGCAGATAAGATGGTATCAGGGGGGGCTTTAGCACCGTCCGGCCACCAGTTTTTCGGGGAAAACAGATTTTGATTTCCGTAAGGCAAGATCTCCGTCTGGCCGGAATTGCATTTGAGGTGGTTCTCAGTCATCCATTTAAATGTGGCTGTTAGGCCTTTTTTCAGGTTTTCCTCCGCCCCAGGCAGTTCCCCATCCAGTACCAGGATAAGCTGAGTGTCATCTGCATATGATATTGTACTAATATGAAATGATGCAATTAGCTCAATCAGGGGTACCATGTATAGATTAAAGAGGAAAGGGCTTAACCTCGCGCCCCGAGGGACCCCGGAGCTGATGACCTTAGCTTCCGACTGGAATTTGCCCAGAACTGTAATTTGGCGTCTGTTTAGGAAGTTCCTAAGCCAACCCAAGACTGTCCCTCCTATTCCTGCGGCCACCAACCGGTCCACTAAGATGTTTTGTGAAACTCTGTCGAAGGCTGCCAACAAATCTAATAAAATCAGGACAGCCTTCTTTCCCTGGTCTATGGCCATTCGAAGGGTCTCTGCTGTGAACAGCAGGGAGATTCTATAGAGTATGTCGACCAAAACCCTGACTGGTTGGGATGTAGGATGTTGTTCTCCTCCAGAAAGCTCGTAAGTTGACTGTTCACGAACTTTTCCACCAGTTTGAACAGCAATGGGAGCAGGGATATAGGCCGCATGTTAGAGAGGGTCGTTAGGTCAGCTAGGGCCTTTTTGTGAAGGGGCTTAACTGCTGCGAGCTTCCATTCACTGGGGATTTCTGCTGTGGCTAGCGATGAATTTATAATGCTGTTAATGGTAGGATTAACAACCTCCACCAATGCCTGCAAAACCAAAGGGGGGCATGGGTCAAAAGGAGATCCAGATTTACTGGCCAGAATGGCTTTAGAGGTCTCCTCAAGGGAGACAGGCGCAAATGATTCGAGGCAGGGGATCCTCATTACTGTCTTAACTCCTTTAAACTGTTCTAGGTTTTCTGGAGAAGATGTCGGGGGAAAGGTCTTCACAATGTCGAGGATCTTATTTTCAAAGTAAACAGCGATCAGATTGCAAAGGTTTTGAGATGGAGGAATCTCTTGTGACAGGGCCGATGGGTTAGTGAAATCCTTTACTATTTTAAAGATTTATTTTTGTCCAGAGCCCGCCGTGGATATAGCCTGTAGGTAGTAGGCTTTCTTGGCTAGTTTAATCCCTGCATGGTAATGCCTTCTGGCTGATTTGTAGATATTACGAGCAGCCCACTCGTATTTCCTACGCCATCTCCGTTCAAGTGCTCTCACTTCTCCCAGCTGTAACTTCAGGGCAGGCGAGAACCATGGGGCATTCCTTTTGCCCTTAATGGCAGCTGAATTTTTCCTACCAGCTGGTCCTAATAGAGCGCCAGTCGTACCTATCCAGTCACAGAATTTCTGATTGTCTATTGAAGTATTGCCTGTTAAAGCGGGCGTGGCTTCTTTTAACATTCCTATCAGATCTGGTCTGCTGGAATATTTCTTCCAGTTAGGTTTATACGTGTTGTCAGATCTTCTCTTTTTCATGGTGTCGGCTGAGACGTAGTTATTTAGTGCAATATCAAAAGGGATGAAAAAGTGGTCGGACCAAATTTGGGGGCGCGGCGATTTAACCATCAACCTAGCCGAATTGGAGCAAATACAGTCCAGCAAGTGTCCAGCTACATGGGTCGGTTCTCGGTTTCGGAGAGTAAGACCAAGAATGTCAATGAGATCTGTAAAGCCACTCACTCCTGGCTCTTTGGGGGAGTCTAAGTGCAGGTTTAGGTCTCCTAACACCATAAAGTGTGAGTATCTGAGCACCAAATCGCTCAGTGCATCTCCCACAGTTTCAAGGAACTCAGTAGGAGAGCCAGGGGGACTGTAAATGAGGGCGCCGGAAAAGGTGAAAGAATCATGGATACTTAAGCAAAAGGCTAAAGCTTCAGCACCTTTAATGACCGCTAATTCATGGGTGGAACATTTAAGTGAGTAGCGATAAATTATGGCCAGCCCTCCTCCTCGTTGTTCACTCCTATCCAGGCGCTGTATCCGATAATTATGAGGAAGAGCTATAGCTAAATCAGGATTGGACCAAGGTCTTAACGAGGTTTCCGTGACTAAGAGCCAGTCCAGATTGGTCTAAACGATCAAGTCGTTTATATTCTGGGCGTTTCTACAAAGTGATCGGGCATTAATGAGTCCTCCTCGCAGCACAGAATTGGGAGAGGGAACTTCCGTACATGTACCCAATATTTGGTTAAAATGTTTAATTCAGACTGTGTGCCCGTGTGTGGGTATATAGATAGATGTGCAACACGCAGAAGTGCATACAAAGTCAAATTTTAACATTGTAAGCAAACATAAGCAAGCTTTTTCCCAAGTTTTCAGGCAAAGTGATGTATATTTCACCAAATTACACAACAGTCTGAGATACGAGAGATATGAGAGATTAGAGAGATTAGAGAGATTGAGAGAGAGAGATAGAGATATATATATACTAGCAGCCCGCCCCGACGTTATCCAGGGCAGAAGGGGACTGGGGGCAGCACCGCTGCAGGAGACGTGCAGCAGAGCAGCCATCAGCGGGAGCAGCAGAGCGTACATACCAGTTCATGCGCCGCCGCTCCTCCCCGCATGTCGCGTGTGTCCCTTGCTCCTTCCTGCGCTCCCACCAGCATCGCCGTTCCTCCCCGAGCTGGGCACTCCAATGTTGTGTGTCGGTCCCGCGCCACCGCTCCTCCCCGCATGTCGTGTTTTGTTCCCTTGCTCCTTCCTGCGCACCGGTACGGACAGCGAACGTCGCGTTGACGTGACGTCGCGCCCACACGCCATTACGCCTCTCGCAAGCGTTGTGACGACACCGAACGCCGCGCGCAATCACTGTATCCATACACCCATACGGACTACTTTTCCTTTAACGTCCCCCCCCTAATGTATATGGTGTGGTTTTCTATAGCCTATGTCCATCTCCTGGACCTCCCCTTTCCAACGCTGTATTGGGTGTTGTGATTGGTGGTGTACTCTTCGAGTTTAACTGGCTCAAAGGACACAGTTCTCTCTTTATAATAGTAGTATGGATATATATAGCAGCCCGTCCTGACGTTGTACAGGTATGAATTGCTGCCGGCCAATAGTATATTGTTTTGTAGGATTTAGTTTTGATAGCATTTCTTATCCTTGACAGGCCTGTGAAACGCTCCGATTCACAGTGCACTGCTGATGCACTTAAGAGTGTGCGTTCAGGGGGGGGCGGAGCTTGCCGGCGTCCATGAAAGACGTGTGAGCGCTGAGCTCCTCCCCTGAGCCCCGTTAAACTCCGTCAAACTTATCCTTCTGGCGCCTAACTAGCTATAAAAGTTGAGGCGGTCTCCCTACTTACGCTCCGGCCCGGCGGGGGTTCTTTCCCCGGTCGAAATCCGGTGTGGTGGTGCTTTGCTGCTCGGAGGACGGTGCTGCGGCGGACCAGGTCGTAATCCATGGACTATCCTGAGTGGCTGCCCGTGCTGCGTCACGCTACCTGCGGTTTGCTGTACTGAAGTGGGGCCGGCCTACCTACCCTGCAGCCGAGCAACTGGTCCTGACCGGCGATAACACGCCCTGTTTTCGAGCGACGTTGTGGTGAACTGGCATTCGATTGTGAAGTTTGGGAGGGGGCAGAAGTGCTGGTGTTTGCGGTGCTACTGGCCACTGGAGGAAGTTTCTAGCTGGCCGCCGACCTGCTGGGAGAACGCCCTATCTGCCTGTGCCTGGACCCCGCGCTACCTACAGAAAGCTGCAGGATTGTAGGTGTGCGGCGCTCTGGAGTGGTGGTGACCCATCTGCCAGGTTTTGGAATGCTGTGGTTGCGGGTGAGTGCTTGACGGTGTACCTCTCTGGCGACTGGGCCTGCTCGTACTGCCGTGCGATCGACCGCCATCTTGGGCGCATTTCTTGCTGCGCAACACCTTGTCCCTTGGCGCCCACTGCCTGAGTGGTAAAATGGAGTTGTTCGTGGAGAAGCTACTTCGGGCCCTGTTAGAGGAGGAGGTCTTCTACCCTATGTTTATCGTCGAGAGGGCTCATCGCACTCTGGGGCCGAAGCCGCAACCAGGACTCCCACCGCGGCCGATTATTGCGAAGCTGTTGAACTATCGTGACAGGGACCTGGCGCTTCGACTGGCGAGGGAGAAAGGAAATCGGCAATTTGAGGGCATGAACATCTCCCTCTACCCGGACTTCACGGCGAGAGTGCAGGAGGAAAGGAAGCGCTTCGCCCCATATAAGAAACAACTGAGAGACCTTGGGCTTGACTATGCCATGTTGTACCCTGAGAGACTCCGCATTAACAGGCAGGGGCATTCACACTTTTTCACTGACCCTGCGGATCTGAAAAAATCCCTGAAGGAGTGGGCCAAGGAACAACGCAACAGTCCGAGGAGTCGGCGCGAGGACGCCGATGCTGCTTCTAACATGGACGGCCAGGAGTAAACGGGAGTACGGCCTCCTTTATGGGTCGACTGTGCCCTATCGAACTTTGACTCTTGAAAAGACGATGTGAGCCCACTGTGACACGATTTTGGGGTGAGATCTTCCTGGTTACTCACTGAACTAATATGATTGTGCTGGGGGGTTTGGTGGCAGCACGCTCTCCTGGTTGCCGGTTTCTGTGGGGAAGGCCCTCCCGCGCGCAGGAGTTTCATTCTTTGACTGTGAAGATTTGAGCTGGTGTGGGCGCCGAATGTTGGTCGGGGGCGGGGTGGAGGAGTAACTGAGGTTTAAGGTCCCGGACCCTATTGTGCTGTTGTCTGGCTGGGAACCTCTGCCCCTGCGCTTTCAGCTCCTTTGAGAGCCCCTTGGGGTTGTAGCGTCAGTTAATGGTTCGGGGGGGGGGGGGGGATGGTGGGTGGTGACGGGACCTGTCAGACCGGGTTGGGGATGGTCGGCTGTGGGTGGGTGGGTGGTTGCTCTTTTCTTCTTTTGCTGCACATGTTGAATACGACAAATTGGGACAGTTGGGGGGAGGGTTTTGTTCGGCCTACTACGGGACTGTGTCTGCGATACCAACTGTGCGAACTCGATACACTCATTACTCTGCAATGGCGGATGTTGAGGTTTTAGGGTTGGAGAGTGGCCCCAACTATCAGAATGCTAACTTGGAATGTGAGGGGGTTGAATGATTTTCGTAAACTCCGGAAGGTACTGGCATATTTACAGCGACACCGGGTTGACCGTGCGCTGCTCCAGGAGACTCACCTGCCTCTATCCAGCCCTATGCTGTTGACCAGGGGTCTTGAAGGCAATTGTGTTGCAGCGGGGTTTACTACACATGCAAGGGGTGTGCTTACATGGGCTAATCCCAAATCGCAATTGAAATTACAGAAGATTGTTGTGGACCCGGAGGGTCGATATGCAATTGCCCGTTGTGCGGGGAAAGGCCAAGATCTGCTGGTTGTGAATGTGTAT
Source organism: Lissotriton vulgaris (assembly GCF_964263255.1). Taxonomy (NCBI): domain Eukaryota; kingdom Metazoa; phylum Chordata; class Amphibia; order Caudata; family Salamandridae; genus Lissotriton; species Lissotriton vulgaris. The sequence goes on from NC_141688.1 coordinate 91,651,570, forward strand.
GGCCCCAATTACGATACGCCTTCCTTTTATACCTCGCTAGCGGACCTATGCAGACAGTATGAGGGTTCCAGGTTGCTGTGGGGGGGCGATTTCAATTTTGTGCTGAACCCAGAGCTGGACAGGTCGGCTGGCACTTCCAAATGCCCGGCTGCCTCGGCGTTGCTTATGCAGGCGGAATTGGTGAAGCTTGATTTGATGGATGTGTGGCGCCATAGACACCCGGGGAAGGGTGGTTTCACTCATTACTCAGCCTATCATAACATACACACGAGAATTGATTATTGGTTTGCCTCCCACTCCCTCCTTAATTCAGTGAAGGGATATGTAATATTGCCCCGCACGTTATCGGACCATTCACCACTGCTTATGCTATTAGAGGCACCGGCTAGGAGAATTCCCCCGTTCACTTGGAGGTTCCCTCCATATTCACTCCTGGATGAGGCTTTCAGAGGGGAATTAGCTGAAGATATTGACACTTGCTTCACGACTAATGTGGGGTCGGTGGATAGTGTACAGGTTCTTTGGGATACGTTCAAGGTGTACATACGAGGTATGACAATGGCCAAACACTCGGGGGTGCTCAAAGCTATCAGGCAGCGATTGAAGTACTTAGAAACACAGCTGTCTGATCTGGAGCGACAAACGGGGCGTGCAGAAGACACTGACACGAATGAGAGGCTTAAATCCCTACTGGCAGAATTCCATGATGAGGCGGATAGGGAGATACAGCATATGGGGAAATATGCCACGGCACGCACCTATGGGTAAAGGGACCGCCCTGGTTCCCTGTTGGCTAAACTGATGCGTAATAGCAGACCGCCATTAGTGATTGAGGAATTACTAACATCTGGTGGTGAGGTGGTCACGGAGGAAGGGGATATACTGGCGGAATTTCACGCTTATTATACTGAACTGTACAGATCACGGCCAGGTCACCTAGAGGAGGAAATAGATGACTACCTGAGCTATATCAAGATGCCCTTCCTAGCCAATTGGCAGAGAGAATTTCTTATGGCACCGTTTCAGAAAGAGGAGATTTCGGAGGCACTCGAGGGAATGAGGTCAGGCAGTGCTCCGGGGGCTGACGGGCTTACGGTGGCCTTCTATAAGGCCTTCCAGGATAAACTTATACCGCACTTGATGCTGCTTTTCGATGACATTTGCCAACAGGGTAGTATGCCGAAATCTATGAGGGAAGCGCTTCTCATTACAATCCCGAAGCCAGGGAAACCCCCCCAACGAATGTGACTCGTATAGGCCGCTCTCCCTGATTAATGTAGACGCCAAACTATACGCAAAAGTCCTGGCTGCGCGTCTGGCTCTGCTGGTCCCGGACTTGGTTGCTCCGGAGCAGGCTGGGTTTGTCCCTGCTAGGAATTTGACATATAACATCCGTACGGTGCTAGGCACCATTCAGCATGTCCGGCAAGAGAATAAGGCTGTCGCTATTTTCTTGGACATGGAGAAAGCCTTTGATTCAGTGGAGTGGCCATTTATGCTCAGGGTTCTGCGCAAGTATGGGCTGGGCGAGCCTTTTTTGCAGATGCTAGGGGCCTTGTACTACAAGCCGACGGCACGGTTGAAGATAGGGAACTCGGTCACTGCTCCGATTGAGATCAGCAGGGGCACCCGACAGGGTTGCCCCCTCTCCCCTCTTCTGTACGCCTTAGTGGCGGAACCACTGGCGTGCGCTATCAGGGAATACCATGGGTTTGAAGGGATCAACTTCCCTATCTATCAGATCGGCATATCGATGTACGCTGACGATACCCTGTTATATGTTCGAGAACCGGAGGAGAACTTGCTGTCTGTCTTGCGGGAAGTGGTGAGGTTTGGAGCCCTGTCTGGTTCGCGGGTCAACTGGAACAAAACTGTGGCGTTACCCCTGACACCGGTGACCCACCCGTTTGAATCGGAGTACCCGTTGCAGTGGACCACGGACTCTATTCGCTATTTGGGGATCCGTGTCCACACTGATCCCGAGACATTGGTGCGCGAGAACTATGGTGTCGCGTACTCTAGACTGGTGGATGATGTGGAAGTGTGGTGCAGGCCACCGTTGTCCTTGATGGGCAGAATAGCGATAATGAAGATGGTGGTCCTCCCCAGGTTTCTCTTTGCTAATATTCCCGTGGTGCTTTCAAAGACATTTTTCCGGCAGCTCACGCAGACGCTCATCAGGCTTGCGTGGGGGGGGCAAACAACAGAGGGTCCAATGGCAGACTTTACTGCTCCCCTATGAACAAGGGGGCCTGGGGGCTCCAGATCTGGAGCGGTACTATAGAATAGCGCAGGGGGCTCATCTACACACTTGGGTCCATGGGGACCCTAGCATCCCACACGTGAAACTTGAACGCCTCTTCGCGGATCCCACCCCGCTCCCAGCCACAATATGCTGCCCTGTTGACCGTAGGGTTGGAAATTTAGACTCCATTGCGGCTACGAACCACGCTTGGCATGAGCTAGTCCGCTCGCGGGATAGCGAGCTGCTGTATTCGCCCCTCATGCGCGTGGAATGGGCGGTGTGGTTGGCCCCACTGACAGAGAAGGGGGTCCTTAAGGCGTTACGGGACTTGGGCATAGAGAAGATGGGGGATCTCTTCCTGAACTGCACTGTAAAGACGTTGCAACAGGTCCTACAATCCCACCCTGGGAAGACTCTATTGCACAGTTTTCAATATCATAGGGTCCGTAGAGCGCTACAGGTGTTACTGGGCCCGGAAATGTCGGAACCCCTGGAGGTGCCGGAGCTTACATACGTTATCAAAAACCCATAGTCCAGTAAGCTGGTTACGAATCTTAAGAAATTGGGGGACCGGCACAAACTGTACCCGCTCTCCAAGGCCAGATTGGCTTGGCAGTGTGATCTCCAGTTGACGGTCACGGATGAGATGTGGCACTACTGTTGCACGAACACTAGAAAGATTTCACTTAATAGCAGACATCGATTGATACATTTTAAGTATCTGAAGCGGGTCTATTACACCCCGGAAAGATTGCACAGGTACGGACTGAGGGATTCGGCGTAGTGCGAGCTGTGCCACTTTCCCTCAGCTGATTTCTTACACATGGCCTGGACTTGCTCTAGTATTCATACATTCTGGCAGGGGGTATTCTCGGAACTCAGTGTGATATTGGGAATTGATGTCCTGCCATGCCCGGCACTGGCGCTGCTGGGTTTTTCCAAACCACTGCCGGTGGCAGTGCGGCGCTTGGCGGATATCGCGTTGCTGACTGCCAAGCGCCTGGTTGCGCTGTGCTGGATGAGGGGGCCGATTCCTACTAAGAGGCGTTGGGAGGTGGATTTACTGTACTGCTGCACACAGTCGGAGGTATATAACGAACTGCTCCCCCCGAAGAGTCGCCCTAAGAATTTCTGGGGGCTATATAGGGAATATCTGTGCGCCAAGGGAAGCGGGGAGTCAGAACCTGAGGGGGAGGAGCTGGATGAGATACAGGAGGGAGGGGTGGAGGCGTCAGAGAGAGACATGCTACACGTTTGACTGTCCTATTCTGTGAGGTGGTCGCCAGGTTCCTTGGTGCTGTTAGCTGTGATGTGGGGGGTGGGTGTCCCTGGGGAGGTTACACAGGGAGGGTAATACTCGGTGATTGTTTCAGTGGAGACACTTGCACACATGGGGCCTACGGGGTCTCTGGCTGTAGGCGCACTGTTAGCGTTCAGACTCTGCAGACATGGCAGGTGGGTGGGTGGACACAGGTACGGGTAGGCTGGTTGTTTGGGGGGTAAGGGTTTGTCAGGATATGGGTTTTATTGTACTGTTATTTAGGGAAATTGTTTAATGGTTTCAGGACTTCTTCTGCACAGTCACTCTAGCTGCACTGTATCTGCACATTACTCTACGGTCCTGGGTTCCGATGCACGGATTGTCCATTCCATTCTTGCTACACGGCAGTGCTATTCATGTATGACAATTTCTCTGTCTGCGCCGCCAGGCCTCCGGGATGCTGGCACTAAGGCTGTGTATGATGCTATTGAACACTGTACCGGACGCTATTTACTGTTGCCGCCGGCCTTCGGGTTGTGGGCGAAGAGTGCTGTGTGCTTTCATTGAATGTGCAATAAAGTACAAATTTAACCAAAAAAAAAAAAAAAGTGCGCGTTCAGTAGTTTGTGAACTCGAGTTTCCCTACTTCATTTTTCCTTGCAATATTATATAGCACGAACTCCACAACATGTCATGAGCACAATTTACTTTACAGAAGAACCCATTCATTTGTGGTAGGCATGGGGAGACAAAGCAATTTGCCTGGAATCACAGGATGTTGAGCTGATGCAGAGATTAGAACGTAGCTCCCCATCTCTTAAGTACGCAATTCTAGAACTTGCGGTGGGAGATGTGTCTAAAAGTGTATGTCGGTGCTGGACATCAATGAGAGAGACCTGTGCATTTTTCAAGTGGGTGGTGAAAAAATATGAGTATGTTGCTGTAGATGTCGGCCACCGTGCCACCAATGTACTTACCGGGGGAGGGTAAACACCCATTATTCCGCAACTTTCCGCATACCATCACTCTGCATACTTTCATTACGAAAGTACCATGATCCGCAATGCCATTATAACGCATGGCATTACATTTTATATGCTTTTACCACGCATATATTTACAACAAAATTAGTTGTAAATGCATGAATGGTAAAAGCATGTTTTTTTTTTAATGTTTGGATATGATAAGTATGGGTATAGGGGTATATGTTTTGGGGTACTGAGGTATATGTTTTCGGGTGTTTGGGTATTTTAAGGGTTCAGATATAGTTTTGGGTTATGGGGTACAGGGGTCGTTTTTGGGTTTAGGGATAGGTATGGGTTTTGGGGTACAGAGGTATTTTTAGGGGGCAGGGCTAGGTTTGGGTTTCGGGGTATAGGGGCATTTAGGGTTCAGGGGTAGGTTTGGCTTTTGGGGTACAGGGGTATTTTTAGGGTTCAGGACTAGGTTTGGGTTTTGGGGTACAGGGTTATTTTTAGGGTTCAGGGCTAGGTTTGGGTTTTGGGGTACAGGGGTATTTTTAGGGTTCAGGGCTAGGTTTAGGTTTTGGGGTACTGGGGTATTTTAAGGGTTCAGGGCTAGGTTTGGGTTTTGAGGTACAGGGGTATTTATAGGGTTCAGGGCTAGGTTTGGGTTTTGGGGTACAGGGGTATTGTTAGGGTTTAGGGATAGGTTTGGGTTTTGGGGTACTGGGTATATTTATAGGGTTAAGATGGGTTAGTGTTTAAGGGTGTTGGAGTATTTTAAGGTGTAATGGTGGGTTATGATTATGGGGTGCAGGGGTATTTAAAGGGAGCAGGGTGGGATTAGCACACAATATGAGACTTGGCATGAAGGGCAGAACGTACCACACGCCCCCAGCACACGCCCTCAGCACAACGCAGACACGCCCACAAGGGACTACTGTGTTGGCACGGTTCTTTTACCTTTTAAATGTATATGGTGGGCGTCTGCATAGCCTATGTCCTTCTGCTGCAACTGCCCTTTCCAATGCTGTATTGGGTGTTGTGATTGGTGCTGTTCCTGAGATTACCCGCCTCAAAGCTTTGGGCTCTCTTTATTATATTAGTATGGATAGATATCTATAGATATATATCTATATATATATATATATAGATATAGAGATATAGATAGATATAGAGATATAGATAGATATAGAGATATAGATATAGAGATATAGATAGATATAGAGATATAGATATAGAGATATAGATATAGAGATATAGATATAGAGATATAGATATAGATATAGATATAGATATATAGATATAGATATAGAGATATAGATATAGATATATATATAGATATAGAGATATATATAGATATAGAGATATATATAGATATAGATATAGAGATATATATAGATATAGAGATATATATAGATATAGAGATATATATAGATATAGATATAGAGATATATATAGATATAGATATAGAGATATATATAGATATAGATATAGAGATATATATAGATATAGATATAGAGATATATATAGATATAGATAT